>NC_057391.1:18285005-18416965 GCF_019320065.1 Cervus canadensis
TCTCTTTCCTCACTCTATTTCCCCTTGCACCCCATCCTCAGTGCCTGAGGCAAGTCCTGGCAAGCCTTCAGATAGATCCAGGTCACTGTGGGCTGCAGAGTCACCGCCCGAGAATGGATGGACCACTGGGAGTCAGACTCCCAGGCCTGAGGCATGGCTCTGCCGCCGGCCGCTGACCAGCGGCTCCTCTCTGGGCCTCCACTTCTACCTGTGCCGGGGTCAGGTTGGAGAAGGCAACGGCACCCCACTCCAGTACTCTTGCCTGGAAAATCCCATGGGCAGAGGAGCCTGGTGGGCTGCGGTCCATGGGGTCGCGAAGAGTCGGACGTGACTGAGCGACTTCACTTTCACTTTTCACTTTCATGCACTGGAGAAGGAAATGGCAACCCACTCAAGTGTTCCCGCCTGGAGAATCCCAGGGACGTAGGAGCCTGGTGGGCTGCCCTCTATGGGGTCGCACAGAGTCAGACAAGATGGAAGCGACTTAGCAGCAGCAACAGTGGTCAGGTCCCTCATGGTCTCTGGTTCTGTGGCTGGTGAGGTCATGTTGTGGTGGGGACATTCCTGTGCATGCTCTTGCCCACCTTTCCTTTCTGTTCTTTACCAGCATTCTGGGTCTCTGGCCCCAAGCTGCTGTGCTTCAGAGGGGAGCTTATTCCCCTCATGTAACCCAGATGTGATGACCCCAAGTGGTGACCAGGCAGGAACTTATGACCACTGATTTTATCCTTTTAGTCTTGGCCCCACATCTGGGATGAGTGTGGGGAGGAGGGGCTGAAGTCAGAGCTCACAGTGAGGGTATGGTGATGCTGCAAAGGGCAGGGCTGGGGGATTTCTCCCTCCCAGGGGCGAGTGACTTGCTTAGTCATCCGGGAAAGCAGGTTGCACATGTCCATTTGCCTATTTGTCAGCATTGATTGAGCACTTACTCTGCTCCAAAGCCTCTCTTTTGGTCTAGAGAGACTCAGACCACTTCCAAACTTTTAGGCTCCTAATATAGTATAAAGCTGGTTTTAGAAAAGGCAGAGGAACCAGAGATCAAATTGCCAACATCTGTTGGATCATCAAAAAAGCAAGAGAGTTCCAGAAAAACATCTATTTCTGCTTTATTGACTATGCCAAAGCCTTTGACTGTGTGGATCACCACAAACTGTGGAAAATTCTGAAAGAGATGAGAATACCAGACCACCTGACCTGCTTCTTGAGAAATCTGTATGCAGGTCAGGAAGCAACAGTTAGAACTGGACATGGAGCAACAGACTGGTTCCAAATAGGAAAAGGAGTACATGAAGGCTGTATATTGTCACCCTGCTTATTTAACTTATATGCAGAGTACATCATGAGAAATGCTGGGCTAGATTAAGCACAAGCTGGAATCAAGATTGCTGGGAGAAATATCAATAACTTCAGATATGCAGATGATACGACCCTTGTGGCAGAAAGCTAAGAACTAAAGAGCCTCTTGATGAAAGTGAAAGAGGAGAGTGAAAAAGTTGGCTTAAAGCTCAACATTCAGAAAACTAAGATCATGGCATCTAGTCCCATCACTTCATGGCAAATAGATGGGGAAATAGTGTCTGACTTTATTTTTTTGGGCTCCAAAATCACTGCAGATGGTGACTGCAGCCATGAAATTAAAAGACACTTACTCCTTGGAAGAAAAGCTATGACCAACCTAGACAGAATATTAAAAAGCAGAGACATTGCTTTGCCAACAAAGGTCTGTCTAGTCAAGGCTATGATTTTTCCAGTAGTCATGTATTGATGTGAGAGTTGGATTATGAAGGAAGCTGAGCACCGAAGGATTGATGCTTTTGAACTGTGGTGTTGGAGAAGACTCTTGAGAGTCCCTTGGACTGCAAGGAGATCCAACCAGCCCATCCTAAAGGAGATCAATCCTGGGTGTTCATTGGAAGGACTGATGTTGAAGCTGAAACTCCAGTACTTTGGCCACCTGATGTGAAGAACTGACTCATTGGAAAAGACCTTAATGCTGGGAAAGATTGAAGGCAGGAGGAGAAGGGGATGACAGAGGATGAGATGGTTGGATGTCATCACTGACTCAATGATATGAGTTTGAGTAAACTCTGGGAGTTGGTGAAGGACAGGGAGGTCTGGTATGTTGTGGTTCCTGGGGTCTCAAAGAGTCAGACATGACTGAGCGAATGAACTGAATTGATAGTATAAATAACCAAAGGTGCTGAATATGAGCCCTCTGTAGTTCTCTATCCACATTTTTGCATGATAGTTCCTTCTAATTTATCTCTTTCCTTTCACATTTTACTATAAACAGCAAGTAGAGACCAGGCTGCACCTTCCACAGTTTGCTTAGAAGTACCCTTAGCTAAACATCTAAGTTCATCACTTAGAAGACCTTCTTGCTACCCAACACTAGAACACAATTCAGCCCGGTTCTCTACCACTGTATAACAGGGGTCACCTTTCTTCCATTTTCCAATACTCTGCTCTTCATTTTAATCTGAGATCTCACCAGAGCCATCCTCAATGATCATATTTCTATCAATTTTTTTGTGAGTGAGTGAAGGTCACTCAGTTGTGTCCAACTTTTTGAGACCCTATGGATTGTAGTCCGCCAGGCTCCTCTGTCCATGGAATTCTCCATGAAAGTATAGTGGAGTGACTTGCCATTCCCTTCTCCAGAGGATCTTCCTGACTCAGGGATTGAACCCAGGTCTCCCACATTGCAAGCAGATTCTTTACCATCTAAGTCACCAGGGAAGCCCCTCAGTTTTCTGTACATGATGTTATATGTTTTCTCTAAGATAATAGAAGCATTCTCTTAACTTCCTCCTGTCAACAGAATCTCCTTTAAGGTCCATATTTTTCCTAACACTCTCTTCAAGGCAATCTAGGCTTTTTCTAACTTCACCTCAAAGTTCTTCCAGCCTCTACTCTTTACCCAATTCCAAAGCCCTTCCACATTTTTGGTATTTGTTATAGCCCCACCACTTACAGCTACCAAAGTCTGTATTGATTTCTTAGGACTGTTGTAACAAATGATCACAAATGGGGAGGGTTAAGCCAACAGGAATGTATTCTCTCACAGTTCAGGAGAACAGAAGTCCAAAATCAATGTATCGGCAGGGCTGGTTTCTCCTGGAGGCCCTCAGGGAGAATTTGATTCGTGCCTTTCTCCTAGCTTCTGGAGGTTGCTGACCATCTTTGGCATTCCATTGGTGGCTTGTAGCTCTGTCACTGCAACTTCTGGCTCCATCTTCACATGGTTGTCTTCGCATGTGTGTTCTCTGTGTCTCTGTATGGCCTTCGCTTTTTTCAAAATTAATTAACTTTGGCTGTGCCGGGTCTTCGTTGCTGCACACAGGTTTTTTCCGATTGCAGCGAGTGGGGTCTACTCTCTAGGTATGGTGCTTGGGCTTCTCATCACAGTGGCTTCTCTTTGGCTAAGCACAGACCCTAGGGCTCAGCAGTTGCAACATATGGGCTCAAGAGTAGTGGTGCACGGGTTTAGTCGCCTCGTGGCGTGTGGGATCTTCCTGGAGCAGGGACTGAGCCTGTGACCCCCTGCACTGGGCCATCAGGGAAGTCCCTCTGTAGGGTCTTCTTATAATGACACCAGTCATTGAATTCAGGGCCCACTATAATCCAATATGACCTCATTTTAACGAATTACATCTACAAAGACCCTATCTCCAACTCAGTACAGATATTCATTAATGTCTTAACTTCTAGGAAGGATAGATATTAGCCACATTCACAAATGCATAATCAGGAAGAGTAAATGTACTTCAAAAGAGACTATAGGAAACACCTAGTCTCCTGTTCCACACAGGCTGTGTTACCTTCTACTGCATTCTCTGCAGTCTCCACCTCTTCCTGGGTTCTTTTTTTTTTTTTTCCCAAGTTTATTTATTCAGACTCATTTGCTCAAACATGATATTAACACATAAACATAAAATGTACTACTTGCTGTGCTGTATTAAGTCGCTCAGTCTTGTCTGACTCTCTGCAACCCCATGGACTGTAGCCCACCAGGCTCCATCTATGGGATTCTCCAGGCAAGAATACTGGAATGGGTTGCCATGCCCTCCTCCAGGGGATCTTCCCAACCCAGGGATCAAACAAATAAATGTCAGATATTTCCCATACAAGCAAAAGGTTTACTTTCAATTTGACAGATAAATCTTCCTGGGTTCTTACAATGCAGTTTTCAGGTCATTTCAACTAAAAATTCAGCCCCTCATGCACCCTGACATTTTAAATCCTACCCCTACTTTATTTTCTCGCTGGCACTGATTACCTTTTAACAAACCTTATATTTTGTTTATTTTTCTTATACACTATTTGTCTTCTGCACTAGAACAACTTCTGTGAAAGCAACGATTTTCATTCACTTTTTTCATTTCTCTATCTACAATGCCCAGAATAGTATCTGACACATAGCAGGTGCTCAATAAAATTTTGTCAAATAACTGAACACATACATGAGTGGAGAAATTCCTGGAAAGTGCTAGCTGCTCTGGGTAAGGAGCCGATTCCTTCACTGAGCAAATTTTGCCCTTTCAGGTCACCTACAGTGAATCATTAGAAGGGGCAGTGTCAGGCTTCCAGAATTTTCACTTATAAGCCTGATGGATCTGTTTGGTAATTTTGAACTTTTGGGAGACAGTTGGGATGGTTGGTGAGCTGGGAGGAGGGGATAGAATAGAATTGGGGTGTTCCAGGGCTGTCACTGACCCATGGAGTTATATTAAGGACTTTGATCCATGTCTCCCTGGGCCTCTGGCTCCCTGACCCCAGTTTTCTTTACTTACTGTCAGGAAAGCAGTTGCTTTCTCTCCTGCCCCCTATTTTTTCCATCTGGGATGTGAGAATGAAAGACAAAAAGTCTCAAAAATCACTTTGAACTTCATAGAGGAGGATGCCAACGAAGCTGAGGACATTATTAGGAAAAAGACAAATCCTTTGAAAATGGAAATTACCGTATCACACAATCTCCCAACCATGGGGTGGAATTAATGAGGAATTTGCTCAAGATTCACAACTTCAAAATGATCTTCCAGGTGGCCAAAGGAAATTCACATTTACACTTCAATTGGAAATTCCTTTGTAGAATGTAAGAGGGGGGGGCTTAATTTTCTGAGATCACAAACAGCCATTCCCTTCCAGAGAGGAAGAGAGCCTGTGATAAAGACCGCCCCCGTATCTGTGAACTCTTCAGCTAATTAGAAAAGTGAATCTAATTTCACGGATTTCAGTTCCTATTAATTTATTCTGAGTTTGTTGTTAATGAAGCTGTGTGTTTATTTCTTAAGAAGAAAACATCAGAGAGGAAAAGAATGGGTGTGAGGCTGTGCTGTTTATTCCCCTGACTTCATTATGTTAATTGAGGAAATAACATATGATTTAATATATATTACAATGTCATCAACATAGCTTTTGGTTAGCTACCAAAAGAGCCATGTGTGGTTAGTCCAAATGGGGAATCCATTTTAACAAGCCTAAAACACAGGCATTCTGGGGTCACTGGACCACAGGTCATGAGAGCACCTTTGGTATTGATCAATATGGATGTAATTGTTTCCAGACACACAGTCCAATCACGGTCACCTTATCCCACTGTCAACACCCACCTTTCCCTGAAAATGAATGGCAGGTTTTCCTTGGGAACTTAGGTTTCATTCCCCAAGGCTGATGTTGAGAAAATCTAATGTTTTTATCTCTTGAAACAAGTAGTTAATGTTGGGTAGGCACTGGAATTTCACATTTCTGCCTTGTGCCAGACCCCACTTGTCAGCACCAGGATTATATCTGGAATTGAACTTTTCTCATATTTGAGGCCAAAGTCTTCATTTTTCTTTGGTTAGTGCCAATCTGTCCAGATATTTGCTGATACCAGCCTGTTAAAGAATTTTACATTTATTTAAGCACTTACTTACCTTTCTAATCTTTACTGCTTAATTCTGAGTAGTTAATACACTGAGTAATATCTGAACACCTAGATAAGCTTTGTCCTGTAATGACTATAGATAATTTATGAAGAAAGGCTCAGGGCAGTCTCTAATGCCTGAAGTTTCCCATCAGACTGGCTGGCAAGGTATCTCTGTGGGAACAGGAAGGACAGCATATACTACTTCTTTGTAAAATCCTTACAGCAATTGTAAATGCATAGTTATTTATAATAACTATTCATTTGTTTAAGCCTGTCTTTCATAGATTCTAAAATCCCTATCTGTCTTTTTCAGTCTAGCTTGATTGAAATACAGGAGATGCTCAATAGATACCTGTTGAATGCTACAGGAAAGAGTTAAGCAGTAGAAATCGGAAAAGGTAAGGATCTGCAGCAGACCCTGTGAGCCACTTTCCAATGATTTATTTACTCCCTCTTTCTTCTTTTTTTTTAACTGTGGCAGACTTGTAAGCTGTTTCATTTACCACCTAATCCAAACCACTTCAGCTCACATTCCTGTTCTATAGAGGCTGTTGTTTAGTTGCTAAGTCATGTCTGACTCTTTTGCAGCCCCATTGGACTATAGCCGCCAATCTCCTCTGTCCATGGGATTTCCCAGGCAAGAATACTGGAGTGGGTTGCTGTTTCCTTCTCCAGGGGATCTTCCTGACCCAGGGATAGAACCCACATCTCCTGCATCGGCAGGCAGATTCTTAAGCACTGAGCCCCTAGGGAAAGCCAGGCTATAAAGGCTAGAAAGTTCCAAACAACATTTCCCAGGCTTCCTTGCAGTAGAGTTCTGCAGGTGATCTAGATCCTGCCAGGTGAGACCTGGATATGGAAGTGATCAGTGCCTGTCAGGGGAGAGGAGAGGCTATGCAAAGAGTGAGGGGGTCTTCTGATGCAACAGATTGTATTTTCCCAAAGTGGCTATACTGTTTTAGCTCTCTCATCAAGAGTTAGAGTCCATTTCCCCTCTCCTTACGCTGGATGAGACTTTGTGACTGTCTCCATGAGAATGCGGTTGAGGTGATACTGCAGGACTTCTGAGGCTAGGTTATGACAAGAGATATGACTTCCATCTGCTTCTCTCTGTCTCTGTCTCTACTGATGGCACCCAGCCTCCTGGTGTGAGGAAGCCCAGGCCATGTGGAGATGCCAGAGGAGACATGAAGAAAACTCTGCAGGGGGCCTGTTGGGAAAGGTTTCCTTACTTCTGATAAAGAGACCCATAGTCCTAATAAACAGTCTCTCTTCTTCATCCAGCTGTGGTGCCTGGAAATGTCTGTGTCTATCTTGCCATCAGCCAACACATAGGGTGGGACAGCTCTCAGAAAACCAGAGAGAAAATTTGGAATGCTAAAGTGTCCTGTGTGGAGTTCTTTCTTCCCATCTCTGGGTTTCTTGGTAATGTGAGACAATAAACTCTCTCAGAGATACTTTGAGTTGAGGCTTTCTGTTACTTGTAGCTGAAAGCATCCTAACTGACCCAGAATTTGCTCCCAGATGGCTGTGGTCAGTTCTTGCCCTCTCTGTGTGTTCTGGGGACTAGGAGTCTCCCAAAGGAGCCATGAAGCTACAGTAAGCCAAGTGGGTCAGATGGAAGCGGAGCTTGTACTCTGAAAGTCAAGCCTGAAACTTCTGGGGTTTGGATCCATTTTCTAGAATCTTCATCATCAGCTGGAATCTTCAAATCAGGACATGATTTGTCCTTTCTTATGAAGGTACATGCATGAGCTGAGCCTCCTTTGTACTTTAGAGATCATTTCCTGGGACTGAGAAGTGAAGAAGGAGGCAGGGAAAGATGCTACAGAGCAAAGAAGACTTGCTAAAACAAAATAAAACTAAAATGTTACATGTCCCAGCCCAGTTCTGGCCAATAAGACATCCATTTAAAGTTTCTAAGAAAGATTGGCTTTTCTTTCTTTCTGCCTAGATCATGATGATTAGAGCTGCAGCAGCCATTTAGTGACCATGAGGAGAAGCAGAGACTGCTGACCTGACATCTGTGAATCACTAACACGACGCCACTACCTACCTCTCTGGTTGTGTGGGGGAAAAATAACAGCAGACTCTACATGTTTAAGTTTCATCTCTGTTTCTCTTAACTGAATATAAGTCCTAACTGATAGACTATCCTTAAACTTGGGCCCTGGGGTTGGGCCTGGGGAAGGTAGCTAAAGATATGCCTAACTGGGACTTCCCTGGTGGCCCAGGGGCTAAAACTCTGTGCTCAGAATACAGAGGGCCCTGGATTCAATCCCTGCATGGGGAACTAGATCCCACATGCACAATTAAGAGTTCACATGCCTGCAACTAAGACCTGGTGCAGACAAATAAATAAATATTTTAAAAAGACATGTCTGATTGATGTCTTGTTCCCTCTCTCTTTTTTCCCTTTGTCTCTCTTCTTCATTTCTTCTTTCCCCATGGAGTATGTACTCTGGGCCAAGTTCTGTGCCATGCACTAGGAGAGGGGAGTGAAACTTGGGGAACGCCTGCCACGTGTTCTGTGGGATGATCTTATCCCCAGAGATAAGCCTGGGTCTCATAGATGCTTTGTAAGGCTCCCACCTCTGCATGGGTATTCTTTCTCTTCTCAGGGAGACAGGAAGTAGAGAGGGAAGAGGATGAATCTCTGAGTCAGACAGACCTGGGTTTGGAACCCAGATCTGCCACCTGTTGGCAGTGAGATCTCAGGTAAATCACTGAGGGTAGGCACAAACTCTTCTGTACAGTGAGTTTACGCATGGATTAAATGACACAGCAGTAGCTCTTCCATAGTGGGTGCCTACTCTAGCCAGGTGAGGCTCAGAAGAGGGTTATATAATTTAAGAAAGAAGGAGGTGGGGATAAATATTGAGTAGACATCTGGCAGTATCTACCATGAATGGGAAAACAGGACCTCACTCTGATTACTTATTGAACCTGAGCAGTGCTCCCAGATCTAGGGATAACCTGCATACGCTCTTGGCCCCTACTTTACTCTGGGAATGAAAAGTTTCCCCTGGCTTTGCCCCTCCCCCTGCCACGACCCTGGTAGGGTTATCCTCACTCAGTGAGTGTGCTCAGGGCCCTGTGGTTCCAGCAAGACAGTTGGAGAGAACCCATGTGTCTGGGGACAGCTGAACCACAGCCTTCCTGCCCTCCCTGCACACCTGTTAGAAAACTATAGTTAGAACAGTCAATCTTGGGGCAAGGAAAAGAGAGAAGCCAACGGAGAAAAGAAAAAAGGGAAAGACACAGCCCAGAAAATGGAATGTTATTCCTGTGTAGCAAAGCCACAGTGTCCGCTGGGCACGCCTTAGGAAGAGGGACTGGCCTGTGGACAATTGTGGAGCTAGCCTGGAATTAGGAAAACCATGGCTGACATGATTTGGGAGATGTAAACTCTGCCCAAGCTGGCACAAAGCCTTGGCCTGAGAAGCCCTAAAAAGCCCTCTACAATCAGGGCTCTCAAGCTTTGTGACTGTGGCACCTACAGGGAGGTGGCCCGGTGGTAAAAGAATCTACCTGCCAATGCAGGAGATGCAAGAGTCACGGGTTCTATCACTGGGTCGGGATGATCCTCTGGGGGAGGAAATGGCAACCCACTCTAGTATTCTTGCCTGGAAATTTCCATGGACAGAGGAACCTGGCAGGCTATAGACCATAAGGTCACAAAGAGTCATACCGGACTGAGCGCGCATGCAAGTCCTACAGAGAGAATAGAAGGTTTTGTGTTCTCCCATCCACTTGAATTTCCTTTAGGTTGAATTTCCTTTAGGAAAAAACTCCAGGATTACAAAGAAAGAGAAGAAATACAGCAAGTTATATATATCATGTTGCCAACCAGAATAAATGATTCACTTACTAGTTACCTTAGAAGAATATGAACATACTTACTAAATTTTTGTGCAATAAAACAATTTCCTAAAAACTTAAAAATAGCTCAATAATTTTATTTTACTTATTCAAGTAGATAATATTCACAAGCAGTCCAACACACATGCACCTTCCTCCTTAGGCAATAGAGATACGAGTGATTCACATTGGAACATCAGACTCACAGGGTCTTGAAGTCTATTACAGGAATATTATCAGTTAAAAACCATTGATGCAAACCTGAATCACTATAGACCGTGAAATTAACCTAACGACCTATGAAAAGCTAAATGGATAATGTTAAAGCTCAGTGAAAAGAGACGTTTAATATGAATAGCAAGGTCATCAACAATGAGAAAACCATAGTCAGTTCGGGGTAATACTGATGAAATACTGAAAATGCTTCCCCCAAATTGTGAAATTCTAACCATCTGCAAGTGTGCACACAGGGTATGAATTTGACAACATTGCTAACGATTTGTTGGCAGCCAAATTTCTTAGCAAAGGACACAATCAAAGTCTGGGGTCATTTTCATTGATGAATAGCACATTACATTTCATGACTCATTGATTAGGTTGTGTGTGTATGTGTGTGGCAGTTCAATAATGTTCAACTCTGTGGCCCCATGGACTGTAATCTGCCAGGCTCCTCTGTCCTTGGAAACTTCTAGGCAAGAATCCTGGAGTGGGTTGCCATTTCCTACTCCAGGGGATCTTTCTCAACCCAGGGATTGAAACCACATCTCATGAATCCTCCTGTCAATGCAGGAGGATTCTTCACCCCTGCGCCACCTGGGAAGCTAGTAAGTAACCCTTAGTTGCCTCAAAATACGAGAGACTATAGAAGCATGAGTCACTTAGTTCTCAGAAATGAAGAAAGAACGTGCACTTTTGCGTCCTGTGATCCATTTGGGAGCCTCTGTGGCCTGGTAGGGATCCTTAGGACACTCGAGGAAACTGCCTTCAACAAGTAGCTGTCACCTACTAGAGGCCTTTTCTTCTGCAAATATCTCTTCTCAGTGTTATAAAAAATTTTCTCTGTACTAGATTACTTTGCTTAGCACACAAATTGGCTTTAATGACTCCCATCTTAAAACTTGCTTCCAGCATTTATTGTTTGTAGATGTTTTATAATGGCCATTCTGACTGGTGGGAGGTGATACCTCATTGTAGTCTGGATTCGCATTTCTCTAATAATAAGCAATGTTAGGTATCTTTTCATGTCCCTCTTGGCCCATCTGTGTATCTTCTTCGGAGAAACATCTATTTAGGTCTTCTGCTATTTGTTGGTTGAATTGCTTGCTTTTTTGATATTGAGTTGCATGAGCTGCTTGCATATTTTGGAGATTAATGCTTTATCAGTTGCTTTGGTTGCAAATATTTTCTCCGATTCTAAGGGTTGTCTTTTCATCTTGTTTACAGTTTCCTTTGCTGTACACCAGGTTTTAAGTTTAATTAGGTCCCATTTTGATACAATCACTATGGGAGTTTCTTAAGAAGCTAAAAATAAAGCTTCCATATGACCAGCAATCCCACTGCTGGGATTCAGAAAGACATAATTCAGAAAGAAACATGTACCACAATGTTCATTTCAGCACTATTTACATAGCCAGGATGTAGAAACAACCTAAGTTTCCATTGACAGAGGAATGGATAAAGATAAAGAAGAAGATGTATATGATGGAATATTACTCAGTCATAAAAAGGGACAAAATTGGGTAATTTGTACTGATGTGGATGAACCTGAAGTCTATCATAAGAGTGAAGTAAGTCAGAAAGAGAAAAACAAATGCCATATATTAATGCTTACGTATGGAATCTAGAGAAATGGAACAGATTTGCAGGGTAGGAACAGAGATGCAGACGTAAAGAACGAACATGTGGATGTGACGGTGAGGGGGAAGGGAGAGTGCGGGACAAACAGACAGCAACACGGACGTGTACACACTACCATGTGTGACATAGAAACTAGGGGGGAGCTGCTTTGTGCACGAGGAGCTCAGCTCAGCGTCAGTGATGACAGAGGGTGGGGTGGGGGTGGATGGGAGGGAAGGGATATGTGTATATGTATAGCTGATTCACGCTGTTGTCCCGCAGAAACTAACACAACATATAAAGCAGTTATACTCCAATTTCAAGAAAGAAAAGCTTACTTCTGTGAGTTCATACCCCTTCCAGCTTTTCCCACTGTTCTTTTCTCACTTTAGCAACAAAACTCCTCAAGAGATGATTATATGTATTGTCCCCATTGTCCCACTAAGTCAACTTTAGACAAGGTTGCAATTGATTTCCACAATGGATGCACCTAATATTCTTGTCAGTGTCAACAGTAGGGTAACCAGCTCATTCCTATATGCCTGAGACTTTCTCAGTTTTTAAAATGGAATATCATGCCTTCTAGGAACCACCTCAGTCCTGGGCAAATCTAGATAGTAAGTCACTCCTGATAGCCTCCATATTGTTGAATCCACTGAAGAAGTCCTTTTCTTACTTGACTTTTCAGCAAACGTTTCAAAAAATACCTTTGTATAGATATATCTTAACATGCAATAAACTTCACGTACTTAAAGTGTATAAATTTGTAATGTTTGATATATGTGTACGCCCTTGAGACCACAGCAATCAAGATAATGAACACATACATTCACCACCAAAAGTTTCTTCATGTCAGTTTGCAATCCCTGTCTCTGACACCTGCCCCTACTCCAGTCCATAGGTGTGTTAGTTACCTATGTGTAAGGAATAACCCCACAATGTGTCAGCTTAAAACAATAAACATTTATCATCTCTCATTTTCTGTGGGTCAGGAATCTGGGCACAATTTACCTGGGTGCTTCTATCTCAAGGGTTCTCCCAAGGTTGTTACCAAGATGTTGACCAGGGCTGTGGCCTCCTCTCACAGCGTGAGGAGGGGAAGAGCTGCATTTAAACTCATTCATGTGTATGTTGGCAGGATTCAATTTCTAACAAGCTGTTGAACTGTCGTTTCCCATCAGCCTGTCCTTAGTGCAGCTTACAATCTGGCAGCTGTTTTCATCAGAGAGAAAGAGAAAGAAATTGTCATCTCTTTATAACCTAATCTCAGAAGTGAAATCTCATCATTTTTGCCATATTCTGTTCATCAGAGTAGATAGGTCCAGCCCACTCTCAAGAAAAAGGAATCACACAAGGGAGGTGGCAATATTAAGGAGTCATTTTAGAGACTGCTTATCATATCAGACAATCATTGATTGATCATTGATAAGCTTTCTGTCAATATAGATTGGTTCCAAATTGGAAAGGAGTATGTTAAGGCTATATATTGTCACCTTGCTTATTTAACTTATATGCAGAGCACATCATGAGAAATGCCAGACTGGATGAATCACAAACTGGAATCAAGATTGCCAGGAGAAATATAGATAACCTCAGATATGCAGATGACACCACCCTTATGGCAGAAAGTGAAGAGGAACTGAAGAGCCTCTTGATGAAAGTGAAAGAGGAGAGTGAAAAAGCTGGTTTTAAAACTCAACATTCAGGGATGTTCTGAGAGAATAGCATTGAAACAAGTATACTACTAAGGGTGAAACAGATCATCAGCCCAGGTCGGATGCATGAGACAAGTGCTCAGGGCTGGTGCACTGGGAAGACCCAGAAGGATGGGATGGAGAGGGAGGCGGGAGGGGGGATCGGGAAGGGGAACACATGTAAATCCCTGGCTGATTCATGTCAATGTATGGCAAAAACCACTACAATATATAAAAAAAATAAATAAAGTAAAATTCAAAATGCTTAAAAAAAACAACAAACTCAACATTAAAAAAATGAAGATTATGATATCTGCTCCCATCACTTCATGGCAAATAATGGGGAAACAATGGAAACAGTGACAGACTTTGTTTTCTTGGGCTCCAAAATCACTGCAGATGGTGATGGTGACTGCAGCCATGAAATTAAGAGACACTTGCTACTTAGAAGAAAAGCTATGACCAACCTAGACAGCATACTAAAAAGCAGAGATATTACTTTGCCGACAAAGGTCCATCTAGTGAAAGCTAACGTTTTTCCAGTAGTCATGTATAGATGTGAGAGTTGGACCATAAAGAAAGCCAAGTGCTGAAGAATTGATGCTTTTGAACTGCGGTATTGGAGAAGACTCTTGAGAGTCCCTTGGACTGCAAGGAGATCAAACCAGTCAATCCTAAAGGAAATCAGTCCTGAATGTTCACTGGAAGGAATGATGCTGAAACTGAAACTCCAGTACTTTGACCACCTGATGCAAATAACTGACTCACTGGAAAAGACCCTGAAGCTGGGGAAGATTGAAGGCAGGAGGAGAAGGGGATGACAGAGGGTGAGATGGCTGGATTGTACCACTAACTCGATGGACATGAGTTTGAGTAAACTCTGGGAGTTGGTGATGGACAGGGAAGCCTGGTGTGCTACAGTCCATGGGGTCACAAACAGTTGGACATGACTGAGTGATGGAACTGACTGAATATAGATTAGTTTGCATGTTCTAGAATTTTGTGTAAATGGAATCATTCAGTATGGAGCCTTTTTCTGTCTATATTGTTTCTGTCAGTGCAATTATTTTGAGATTCACTTAAGTTGTTGCATCTATCAACATTTCATTCTTTCTATTGTTGAGTAGTGTTCCCTTCAATGGTTACAATGCCATTTGTTTAAACTATTCATCTGTTGATGGACCTTTGAGTCAGTTACACTTTTTGCCTTTTACAAATAAATATTCTGTGAACATTCATCTATGAGTTTTTGTTGGGATATGTGCTTATATTCTCTTGGGTAAATATTCAGAAGTGGAAAAGCTGAAACATGTGGCAAGTCTATATTTATCTTTTTAAAAAGCTGACAAACTATTTCCCAAAGTAGTCGCACAATTTGATAATCCCACTGGCAGTGTTCCAGTTTCTCTGCATCCTTGCCAATACTTGGTATGGTCAGTATTTTTAATTTTAGCCATTTTAATGTCTCATTGTGGTTTTAGTTTGCATTTCCCTAATGATTAATTGGGCTTCCCTGGTGGCTTAGCAGTAAAGAATCTGCGTGCCAATGCAAGAGATGTAGATTTAATCCCTGGCTCAGGAAGATCCCCTGGAGAAGGAAATTGCAACTCACTCCAGCATTCTTGCCTGGGAAATCTGATGGACAACGGAGCCTGGCAGGCTACAATCCATGGGGTTGCAAAAGAGCTGGACACGACTTAGCAACTAAAAACAACAAAAATAACAAATGATTAATTATGTTGAAAATTTTCACGTGCTTATCTACTATCTATATGTATTCTTTTTTTAAATGTTTTGCCCATTTTCAATTAGGTTGTTTGTTTTCTTATTTAGTTTTGTAAGTACTTTGTATATTCTGTGTGCATGTTCTTTAACAGGTAAATGATTTAGAAATACTTTCTTCCAGTCTGTGATTTATCTTTTATTCTCTTAATAAATAAAATAAATAAATAAATAAAATAAATGATAAAAATACTATTTTTATTGCAATGGTGAATGGGACTGTTTCCTAAATTTCTTTTTCTGGTTTTTCATTATTAGTCTATAGGAATGCAAGAGATTTCTGTGTATCAATTTTGTATCCTGTGTGTGAGTGCCTACATGCTCAATTGCTCAGTCATGTCTGACTCTTTGTGACCCCGTGGACTGTAGCCTGCCAGGCTCCTCTGTCCATGGAATTTTTCAGGCAAGTAGACTGGGGCAGGTTGCCATTTCCTTCTCCAGGGGATCTTCCCAACCCAGGTATTGAACCTGAGTCTCCTGTGTCTCCTGCATTGGCAGGCAGATTCTTTACCACCTGAACCACTGGGAAAACCCTGAGACTTTATACTAAATTCATTGACTAGCTCTAGTAATTTTCTGGTGGCATCTTTAGGGTTTTCTATGTATTACATCTTGTCATCTGCCAACAGTGAGAGTTTTACTTTTTTTCTAGTCTGGATTCCTTTTCTTTCTTTTTCTTCTCTGATTGCTGTGGCTAGGACTTCCAAAACTATATTGAATAGTAGTGGTGAGAGTGGGCACCCTTGTACTGTTCTTGATTTTAGAGGAAATGCTATCAGTTTTTCACTATTGACAACAGTGCTTGTTGTGGGTTTGCTGTATGTGGCCTTTATTATGTTGAGGTAGTTTCCTTTTATGCCCATTTTATGAAGAATTTTATTATTATTATTATTTTTTTTTTCCAGTGGGTTTTGTCATACATTGATATGAATCAGCCATGGATTTACATGTATTCCCAATCCCGATCCCCCCTCCCACCTCCCTCTCCACCCGATTCCTCTGGCTCTTCCCAGTGCACCAGGCCGGAGCACTTGTCTCATGCATCCCACCTGGGCTGGTGATCTGTTTCACCATAGATAGTATACATGCTGTTCTTTTGAAAATATCCCACCCTCACATTCTCCCACAGAGTTCAAAAGTCTGTTCTGTATTTCTGTGACTCTTTTTCTGTTTTGCATATAGGGTTATCGTTATCACCTTTCTAAATTCCATATATATGTGTTAGTATGCTGTAATGTTCTTTATCTTTCTGGCTTACTTCACTCTGTATAATGGGCTCCAGCTTCATCCATCTCATTAGGACTGGTTCAAATGAATTCTTTTTAATGGCTGAGTAATATTCCATGGTGTATATGTACCACAGCTTCCTTATCCATTCATCTGCTGATGGGCATCTAGGTTGCTTCCATGTCCTGGCTATTATAAACAGTGCTGCGATGAACATTGGGGTGCACGTGTCTCTTTCAGATCTGGTTTCCTCAGTGTGTATGCCCAGAAGTGGGATTGCTGGGTCATATGGCAGTTCTATTTCCAGTTTTTTAAGAAATCTCCACACTGTTCTCCATAGCGGCTGTACTAGTTTGCATTCCCACCAACAGTGTAAGAGGGTTCCCTTTTCTCCACACCCTCTCCAGCATTTATTGCTTGTAGACTTTTGGATAGCAGCCATCCTGACTGGCGTGTAATGGTACCTCATTGTGGTTTTGATTTGCATTTCTCTGATAATGAGTGATGTTGAGCATCTTTTCATGTGTTTGTTAGCCATCTGTATGTCTTCTTTGGAGAAATGTCTGTTTAGTTCTTTGGCCCATTTTTTGATTGGGTCATTTATTTTTCTGGAATTGAGCTGCAGGAGTTGCTTGTATATTTTTGAGATTAATCCTTTGTCTGTTGCTTCATTTGCTATTATTTTCTCCCAATCTGAGGGCTGTCTTTTCACCTTACTTATAGTTTCCTTTGTAGTGCAAAAGCTTTTAAGTTTCATTAGGTCCCATTTGTTTAGTTTTGCTTTTATTTCCAATATTCTGGGAGGTGGGTCATAGAGGATCTTGCTGTGATTTATGTCGGAGAGTGTTTTGCCTATGTTCTCCTCTAGGAGTTTTATAGTTTCTGGTCTTACATTTAGATCTTTAATCCATTTTGAGTTTATTTTTGTGTATGGTGTTAGAACGAGAAGTTAAGGAAACAATACCATTCACCATTGCACAAAAAGAATAAAATACTTAGGAGTACATCTACCTAAAGAAACAAAAGACCTATACATAGAAAACTATAAAACACTGATGAAAGAAATCAAAGAGGACACAAACAGATGGAGAAACATACAGTGTTCATGGATTGGAAGAATCAATATTGTCAAAATGGCTATTCTACCCAAAGCAGTCTATAGATTCAATGCAATCCCTATCAAGCTACCAACGGTATTTTTCACAGAACTAGACCAAAGAATTTCACAATTTGTATGGAAATACAAAAAACCTCGAATAGCCAAAATAATCTTGAGAAAGAAGAATGGAACTGGAGGAATCAACCTGCCTGACTTCAGACTCTACTACAAAGCCACAGTCATCAAGACAGTATGGTACTGGCACAAAGACAGAAATATAGATCAATGGAACAGAATAGAAAGCCCAGAGATAAATCCACGAACCTATGGACACCTTATCTTTGACAAAGAAGGCAAGGATATACAATGGAAAAAAGACAACCTCTTTAACAAGTGGTGCTGGGAAAACTGGTCAACCACTTGTAAAAGTATGAAGAATTTTTATCAAAGATGGTTGTTGAATTTTGTTGAAAGCTTTCTCTTCATCTGTTGAGATGATCATATGGTTATCTTTCAGTTTGCTAATATGGTGCATCACATTAATTGATTTGTGTATACTGAAGAATCCTTGCATCCCTGGGATAAACCCCACTTGATTATAGTGTTTGATGCATTCTTATACACTAACAATGAAAAATCAGAAAGAGAAATTAAGAAAAAAATTCCATTCACCATTGCAACAAAAAGTATAAAATACCCAGGAATAAATTTACCTTAGCTCCAATACTTGGCCACCTGATGCAAAGAGCCAATTCATTGGAAAAGACCCTGATGCTGGGAAAGATTGACAGTAGGAGGAGAATGGGGCAACAGAAGATGAGACGGTTGGATAGCATTACTCTGACTCAACGGACATGAGTTCAAGCAAGCTCCCAGAGACAATGAAGTTCAGAGAAGCCTGGCACACTGCAGTCCAGAGTCAGATATGACTTAGCGACTGAACAACAACAAAGAAATAAAAGACCTGTATGCAGAAAACTATAAGACACTGATGAAAGAAATCAGGAAGACACAAACAGATATACCATGTTTTTGGATCTGAAGTATCAATATTGTGAAAATGACTACATTATCCAAAGCATTCTACAGATTCAATGCAATTCTTATCAAATTACCAATGGCATTTTTCATAGAACTGGAACAAAAAATTTTATAATTTGTATGGAAACACGAAAGACTTCAAATAACCAAAGCAATCTTGAGAAAGAAAAGTGGAGCAGGAGGATTCAACCTTCCTGGTTTCAGGCTTCAAACTATACTACAAAGCTACAGTAATCAGGACAGTTTGAGAGTGGCACAAAAATAGAAGTATAGATCAATGGAACAAGATAGAAAGATAAACCCGTGCATCTATGGGCACCTTATATTTGACAAAAGAGGCAAGAATATACAATGGAGAAAAGACAGCCCCTTCAATAAGTGGTGCTGGGAAAACTGGACAGCTACATGTAAAAGAATGAAATTTTACACCATACACAAAAATAAACTCAAAATGGATTAAAGACCTAAATGTAAGGTCAGAAACTATAAAACTCTTGGAGGAAAACATAGGCAGAACACTCTTTGACATAAATTACAGCAAGAACCCCTCTGACCCACCTCCTAGAATAATGGAAAGTGAAGTCACTCAGTCATGTCCAACTCTTTGGGACCCCATGGACTGTAGCCTACCAGGCTCCTCAGTCCATAGGATTTTCCAGGCAAGGACCCTGGAGTGGGTTGCCATTTCCTTCTCCAGGGGATCTTCCAGACCCAGGGATCGAACCCCTGTCTCCCACATGGTAGGCAGATGCTTTACCATCTGAGCTACCAGGGAAGCCCAGAATAATGGAAATAAAAACAAAAATAAACAAGTAGGAATTAATTAAATTTAAGAGCTTTTGCACAGCAAAGGAAAATATTGATCAGGTGAAAAGACAACACTCAGAATGGGAGAAAATAATTGAAAATGAAGCAACTGACAAAGGACTAATTTCCAAAATATACAAGCAGCTCATGCAGCTCGATATCAGACAAACAAACAACCCAGTCAAAAAAATGGGCAGAAGACCTAAACACATTTCTCCAAAGAAGATATAAAGATGGCCAAGAGGCACATGAAGAGTTGCTCAATATTGCTCATTATTAAATAAACACAAATCAAAACTATAATGAGGTATTACCCCCCGCCAGTCAGAATGGCCACCATAAAAAAATCTACAGACAATAAATGCTGGAGAGGATGTGGAGAAAAGGGATCCCTCTTGCACTATTAGTGGGGATATAAATTGATACAGTCACTATGGAAAACACTATGGAGATTACTTAGAAACTAGGAATAAAACTAACATGTGACCCAGCAATACCACTATCAGGCATATACCCTGAGAAAGTCATAATTCAAAAAGATGTGTGAGCCCCATTATTCACTGCAGCACTATTTGCAATAGTCAGGACATGGAAGCAACCTAGATGTTCATCAACAGATGAATGGATAAAGAGGTTGTGGTGCATATATACAATGGAATATTACTCAGTCATAAAAAGGAGTGAATGTGAATCAATTAGACTGAGGCGGATGAACCTAGAGCTTGCTATACAGAGTGAAGTCAATCAGAAGGAGAAAAACAAATATGGTATATTAACACATATATGTGGAATCTAGAAAAATGGTACTAATGAACCTATTTGCAGGGCAGAAATAGAGATGCAGATGTAGAGAAGGGACTTGTAGACACAGTAGGGGAAGGAAAGGGTGGGACAAACTGAGAAGGCAGCATTGACGTGTACGCTACCATGTGTGAAATAAACAATAGGAAGCTACTATATAACATAGTGAACACGGCCTGGCACTCTGTGATGACCTATAGGGGTGAGACTGAGGGGGTTGGGAGGGCGGCTGAAGGGGGAGGGATACACACACGCACACACACACACATACATATATATAGAGAGAGTTATCACTGTTTTGCACTGTTGTACAGTAGAAACCAACACGTTGTAATCATCCTTAATTAAAAGAACAAGATAATTAAAATAGTATTTTTAAAAGAGCAGAACGTTTTCATCTTTAAAAAAGTTTTTATCAATTTTTCTTTTATAGATTGTATTAAGACATCTGTTTCACCTAAGATCATAAAGATTTTATCCCAGGTTTTCTTCTAAAGGTTTTATAGTTTTACAGACTCACAGACACAGAGAAAAGACTTGTGGTTGCCAAGGGAGGTGGAGGGGAGGGAAGAATTGGGAGTTTGGGAATTGTTGCTGTTTAGTCGCTAAGTCATGTTTGACTCTTTTGTGACCCCATGAACAACAACATGTGGAGTTGAGTATTTAAATCAGTCTGGAAAGGACTTCAATCCTTGTTACTTGATGGTGTAGGTAAAATAGACAAATTTGATGGCTGAGGTGTCTGTGTGCTTAGTCGTGTCCGACTCCGCAACCTAATGGACTGTAGCCTCTCAGGCTCCTCTCTCCATAGGATTTCCCAGGTAAGAATACTGGAGTGGGTTGCCAATTCCTCCTCTAGGGGATCTTCCTGACCCCGGGATTGAACCTACGTCTCTTGCATTGCAGGGGGATTCTTTGTCATTGAGCCACCAGGGAAGCCAGTTTGGGGATAGCAGATGTAAACAATTATTACAGGATGGATAAACAAAAAGGTCCTACTGTATAGCACAGGGAACTATATATTCAATATCCTGTGATGAACCATAACAGAAAAAGAATATGAAAAAGAATATATAATGTATAACTGAACTGCTTTTCTGTGCAGCAGAAATTGATACAACATTATAAATCGGCTCACTTTAATAAGATTTAAAGAATAAAATACTTAGGAGTATATCTACCTAAAGAAACAAAGGACCTATACATAGAAAACTATAAAACACTGATGAAAGAAATCAAAGAGGACACAAACAGATGGAGAAACATACCGTGTTCATGGATTGGAAGAATCAATATTGTCAAAATGGCTATTCTACCCAAAGCAATCTATAGATTCAATGCAATCCCTATCAAGCTACCAACGGTATTTTTTCACAGAACTAGACCAAAGAATTTCACAATTTGTATGGAAATACAAAAAACCTCGAATAGCCAAAGTAATCTTGAGAAAGAAGAATGGAACTGGAGGAATCAACCTGCCTGACTTCAGACTCTACTACAAAGCCACAGTCATCAAGACAGTATGGTACTTGCACAAAGACAGAAATATAGATCAATGGAACAGAATAGAAAGCCCAGAGATAAATCCACGGACCTATGGACACCTTATCTTTGACAAAGGAGGCAAGGATATACAATGGAAAAAAGACAACCTCTTTAACAAGTGGTGCTGGGAAAACTGGTCAACCACTTATAAAAGAATGAAACTAGAACACTTTCTAACACCATACACAAAAATAAACTCAAAATGGATTAAAGATCTAAATGTAGGACCAGAAACTATAAAACTCCTAGAGGAGAACATAGGCAAAACACTCTCCGACATAAATCACAGCAAGATCCTCTATGACCCACCTCCCAGAATATTGGAAATAAAAGCAAAACTAAACAAATGGGATCTAATGAAACTTAAAAGCTTTTGCACTACAAAGGAAATTATAAGTAAGGTGAAAAGACAGCCGTCAGATTGGGAGAAAATAATAGCAAATGAAGAACCAGACAAAGGATTAATCTCAAAAATATACAAGCAACTCCTGAAGCTCAATTCCAGAAAAATAAATGACCCAATCAAAAAATGGGCCAAAGAACTAAACAGACATTTCTCCAAAGAAGACATACAGATGGCTAACAAACACATGAAAAGATGCTCAACATCACTCATTATCAGAGAAATGCAAATCAAAACCACAATGAGGTACCATTACACGCCAGTCAGGATGGCTGCTATCCAAAAGTCTACAAGCAATAAATGCTGGAGAGGGTGTGGAGAAAAGGGAACCCTCTTACACTGTTGGTGGGAATGCAAACTAGTACAGCCACTATGGAGAACAGTGTGGAGATTCTTTAAAAAACTGGAAATAGAACTGCCATATGACCCAGCAATCCCACTTCTGGGCATACACACTGAGGAAACCAGATCTGAAAGAGACACGTGCACCCCAATGTTCATCGCAGCACTGTTTATAATAGCCAGGACATGGAAGCAACCTAGATGCCCATCAGCAGATGAATGGATAAGGAAGCTGTGGTACATATACACCATGGAATATTACTCAGCCATTAAAAAGAATTCATTTGAATCAGTTCTAATGAGATGGATGAAGCTGGAGCCCATTATACAGAGTGAAGTAAGCCAGAAAGATAAAGAACATTACAGCATGCTAACACATATATATGGAATTTAGAAAGGTGATAACGATAACCCTATATGCAAAACAGAAAAAGAGTCACAGAAATACAGAACAGACTTTTGAACTTTGTGGGAGAATGTGAGGGTGGTATATTTCAAAAGAACAGCATGTATACCATCTATGGTGAAACAGATCACCAGCCCAGGTGGGATGCATGAGACAAGTGCTCTGGCCTGGTGCACTGGGAAGAGCCAGAGGAATCGGGTGGAGAGGGAGGCGGAAGGGGGGATCGGGATTGGGAATACATGTAAATCCATGGCTGATTCATATCAATGTATGACAAAACCCACTGGAAAAAAAAATAATAATAATAAAAAAAAAAAAGAATGAGAAGAGGTTGAGAACCAAAAAAAAATAATAATAATAATAAAAGTGTTATAGTTTCAGTGTTTACATTTGGATCTATGATTCATTTGAGTTAATATTTGTTAATAGTGCAAGGTATGAATCAAAGTTCATTTTCTTGCATATAGAGAGCCAATGTTCCTGCATTGTTGAAAAGAATATCTTTTCTCCATCAAATAGTCTTTGCACTGTTGCTGAAAATCAATTGTCCCTGTGTGGGTCTATTTCTAGATTCTATTTTCTTTTTTTATTGATTTGCCTGTCTTTATAGCAATACTTATCTTGATAACTGTAGCTTTAGAGTAAGTTTTTAAATTAGGCAGTTAGTCCTCCCACTTTTTCCTTCTTTTATAACTTTATTTTGGTTCCTCTAGGTCTTCAGTATTTCAGTATGAATTTTAGAACCAGCTTATCAATTTCTACAAAAAAGCCTGCTAGTATTTTGGTTAGGATTGCTTTAAATCTGCATATTAATTTGGGGAGAAATAACATCTTATTAAGTCTTCCTACCCCTGAACATAACATATTTCCCCATTTATTTAGTTTACTTTTATTTTTTTTGGCTGCCTTGGGTCTTAGGTATGGTACACAGAATCTTTTGTTGTAGATGGATTCTGCAGCATGTAGATCTTAGTTCCCGACCAGGGACCAAACCATGTCCCCTGAATTGCAAGGCAGGTTCTTAACCACTGAACCACCAGGGAAGTCCTTCTCTATTTATTTAGATCTTTAACTTTTCTCAGTATTGTTTCATAGTTTTCAGTGTTTAGATCTTTCACATCCTTTGTCAGATTTGTCCCTAAGTAGTATTTGTGTATGCTATTGTAATTGATATTTTTAAAATGTCAACTTATGACTGTTCATTGCTGAAAACTAGAAATATAATTGATTTTTGTATATTGATTTTATATCCTGTAATAGTGCAAACATTAATTGTAGCAGCTTTTTGGGGGTAAATTTCATTAGATTTTATATACAGGTGATTCAGTTCAGTTCGGTTCAGTTGCTCAGTCGTGTCCAACTCTTTGTGACCCCATGGACTGTAGGCACGCCAGTCTTCCCTGTTCATCACCAATTCCCAGAGTTTACCCAAACTCATGTCCATTGAGTTGGTGATGTCATCCAACCATCTCATCCTCTGTTGTCCCCTTCTTCTCTGGCCTTCAATCTTTCCCAGCATCGGGTCTTCTCAAATGAGTTGGCTCTTCGCATGAGGTGGCCATAGTATTGGAGTTTCAGCTTCAACATCAGTCCTTCCAATGAACACCCAGGATTGATCTCCTTTAGAATGGACTGTTTGGATCTCCTTGCAGCCCAAGGGACTCTCAAGAGTCTTCTCCAACACCACAGTTCAAAAGCATCAATTCTATGGCACTCAGCTTTACTTATAGTCCAACTCTCACATCCATACATGACCACTGGAAAAACCATAGCTTGACTAGACAGACCTTTGTTGACAAAGTAATGTCTCTCCTTTTTAATATGCTGTCTAGGTTGGTCATAACTTTCCTTCCAAGGAGTAAGTGTCTTTTAATTTCATGGCTGCAATCACCATCTGTAGTGATTTTGGAGCCCCAAAAAATAAAGTCAGCCACTGATTCCACTGTTTCCCCATCTATTTGCCATGAAGTGATGGGACCAGATGCCATAATCTTAGTTTTCTGAATGTTGAGCTTTAAGCCAACTTTTTCACTCTCCTCTTTCACATTCATCAAAGAGGCTCTTTAGTTCTTCTTCACTTTCTGCCATAAGGGTGGTGTCATCTGCATATCTGAGGTTATTGATATTTCTCCTGGCAATCTTGATTCCAGCTTGTGCTTCTTCCAGCTGAGCGTTTCTCATGATGTACTATGCATATGAGTTAAATAAGCAGGGTGACAATATACAGCCTTGACGTACTCCTTTTCCTATTTGGAACCAGTCTGTTGTTCCATGTCCAGTTCTAACTGTTGCTTCCTGACCTGCATACAGGTTTTTCAAGATCACCATTACATGATATTAGTTGTAGGTTTTTCATAGATTTTCTTTATCAAGCTAAAGATCTCTCTTCTATTCCTATTTTGCTGAGACATCAGTTTTTCAAGTCATACAGGGATATTGGATTTTGTCAAATGCTTTTTCTGCATCTATGGAGGTGATCATATGGTTTTTCTTTTTTGTTAATATGACTCATACGGCCTTAGAAAACAGGAAAGTATTTTGAGAAATGGAAAGAATAGGTCAGTATCACATAGATTAAAAAGTAGAAATCCTCAGCAAAACAGTAGCAAACAGAATCCCACAATGGGTAAAAAAGGGAATGCATTATTATCAAACTGGGTTTATCCCAGGAATGCAAGTTTGATGTAATATTTGAAATATTTTTAATGGGCAGAGATTCATTTTTGTTTTACTTGTTTCATCTTAGTTTTAGTTTTTAGAGGTTGATTTTAAAATAACATTTTACATTATAGTTATGGAAAACATCTATATAAGTCCAAAGTCAAATCTACAAAACAAGGTGTATTTAAAGAAGTCCAGTTTCTATTATATCCTTGATTCCTGTACAAGTTTTCTCCCTCTCTTTTAGGTAATCATTTTTGATAAAAAAACTATGATTTATGTTTACATTAAAAACATAATTTTCTCACTCTCTTTTAGATAAATGGTATCATACTATACACATTTTTTTAAAACCAGCTTACCTTATTGAAATATATCTTGGAAACCTCTCTTTACTAGTATATAGAAATGATTCCTATTCTTTGTTATGGCCGCATATAATTCCATGATGTAGATATACGATGTATTCCACAACTCCTATTGTTGGGAGAGTCAGGAGGCTTTTGTACTTGCAACTAAGTCTGTAATGAATAGCCTTGCACATGCATTTTTGTATTTTTACCATTTTATCTTTGGGATGTACTTCCAGTGGGATTGCTAGGTTGAAGAGTGAATGCCTAGATAATTTTGCCAAATTCCTTTCCACAGGGATTGTCTGACTTTGCATTCCCACCACCAAATTATGAAAGGTGGTGTTTTTATGAAGCTCTATTTCCCAGAGCTTCACTGATGGAGTAGTTGTCAAAATTTTGAATTTGGACCCTCCTAATAGATGAGGATGAAATCCCAGTTTACATTTTTCTTGTGATGAGCAAGGTTGAGCATCTTTTCTTCCAGTGAAGAGCCATTCATCTGCATTTCTTTTTTGTTAATGATCTGTTCGTGTCTCTTGCTTATTTTTTCTAAATTGTTGTTCATTTCTCTATTTTAGAAACTCTATAAATATTGGAGATGGTAACTCTTTGTAGAGGCTTCCCTGATGGTAAAGAATTTGCCAGCAATGCAGGAGCCGCAGTAGACACGGATTCAAGTCGGCAAGACCCCCTGTAGGAGGAAGTGGCAACCTACTGCAATATTTTTGCCTGGGGAAATCCCATTGATAGAGAAGCTGGGTGGTTGCAAAAAGTCAGACATTACTGAGCAACTAAGCATGCATGCTCTGTAATATAAATTGACAATGTTTCCCCCAGTGTGTTGGTTCAGACAATTTTCCTAACAGAACAAGGAGCCCAAAGGTAGGTGGTTGTCGTCGTTGGTTCAGTGTCCCAACGGTATCAAGGCCAGCCTCTCTGAGATTCTCTAGGTGTTTCTCTTAGAGACACATTATGACTGTGTTAAAGCAGGTAGGACCAGGAAAGGATGGCTCCAGAAACATCTGTCCTTTTTATTAGGAAGGTGAAAGCTTTCTCAGAAGCCCTCAATCAGTTTGCATTCATATTTAATTGGCCAGAACTAGGTTCAGAGAATCCACTTGCAATGCAGGAGAAGTTCTTTTCCTGGGTCAGGAAGATCCGCTGGAGAAGGGACAGGCTACACACTCCAGTATTCTTGGGCTTCCCTGGGGGCTCAGCTGGTTAAGAATCTTCCTGCAATGCTGGAGACCTGGGTTCAGTCCCTGGGTTAGGAAGATCCCCTGGAGAAGGAAACAGCTACCCACTCCAGTATTCTGGCCTGGAGAATTCCATGGACTGTATAGTCCAAGGGGTAGCAAAGAGTCAGACACGACCGAGCGACTTTCACTTTCAGGTTCAAAGAAAGCTGGGAGAGAAAAGACTTCATTTTTCCAGCCTCTAGAGTGGAGATGGGCAAGGAGAAGGGAATGCATGTTGAATTACCTGCCAAAATACCTTGGACAGGAATGGGGAAGTTCAGCTCAGATGGAAGGCTCATCCTTTCTCTTATTCTGTGACATGTCTGAGAACCCAAGGTGAACCAGTAGCTGGCCTCACAGCTCCAAAAGGGAATTCAGTCTTGGATACATCAGTAGATATTTAGTGTCTGCAGCAAGGAAGATGGGATAACATTAGAGACCCACGTTTCACCCTAGGACTGAAGAAACATTGCTAAGTGGGAGCATGTCCAGAGGAGAGCAACTACATCAGGAGGGTGAGGACCCCAGAAATCTTGCTCCATCAAGAATAAGTGGAAGAGGGACTTTCCTGGTGGTCCAGTGGCTAAGATTCCATGCTCCCACTGCAGGGGGCCTGGGTTCGATCGCTAGTCAGGGAACTAGATCCCACACGCGGCAACTAAGAGATTCCATGTGCTGCAACTAAGACCTGGTGCAGCCAAATAAATAAACAGATATTTTAACAAAAGAATAAGTAGAAAGATTTGGACATGTTACAATAGAGAAGATATGGAAGGCAGCAAGATATATTTCGCTGAAAACCTGAAGGACTGGCCTGTGGAAAAAATGAGATTTGGACTATGGTAACAACTGGTGCATGTGTGAGTGAGGCAGTTTTCAATTAATTTTCAATTAATTTTTTTCCACTAATTTGGGATGGGCTTCTTCATGAGTAGTGAGCTTCCTATCCACTGTGTCATCAGTCTTGCTGCTCTCATGGTTCCATCCTTCGGTGCTCCTACATTTTATCCTCCACCACTGGTTCAATGATCTCCAACCTAGTCTCCAACGATCTCCAACCTAGACGTCTCTAGTCCCATTCTCTCCCCTCTCTCCCAAGGCTCCAGACTCCTGTCTTCACCCCACAGTGAAGCTGTTGCTTGAAGTGTGGGATCAGTCAAGGTCTCACCAGGCAATAGAAACCACTGGGATATTTAAAATGAAAGATGTGAAAGAAAGGAATTTGTTGGACAACAGGTGATAGAAGGGCCAAGAAGTCAAACAGAAGACAGTGAGACAACTCAAAGATTAACAACAGCAGGAAGAAAAAAAGGGGGACTATGTATATGTGTAGCTGATTCACTTTGCCATACAGCAGAAAATAACACAACATTGTAAAGCAACTCTATTACAATAAAAATTAAAAACAAAACAAAAATTAGTAGCAGGAAGAGCTATCACCAAGGGCTGAAAGGCGCTCAGTAGACATTTAAACCAAGTGGGCTTGTCTGTCATGTACTAGAGGACTAAAAAGACACAGCAATTGCTAGAAATGCAATTAAAGCAGAGGGAGAAATAGTCTGGCTACCCCAACCTTGACTCAATTTCCTGCCAGTGCTCCCCAGGGCCCAAACACCTCCAGAAGCCAGAGAACACACGAACCTGGGAAACACACTCCCAGAGAGCAGGAGAAAGGTGAAGGAAAATGGGCAGAGGACAGGAACACAAGTGAAGGGGGGGTATAATAAACAGTCCCTTACATTTCTGTTCTTTCCTCCCTCTGTTCCCCAGGCCTGAGAGTATAGAGGGAGCTGGGAAAGCTGGACAAAGTAAGCATGTGGGCTGGAGTCCCCAGTTGGTGTCTAGTGTTTCAAAAAGCATAAAATCTTCTGGGCATGATGGAAGATGCCTCCCAGGAAGGGCAATACATGGGTTGGGTTTTGGAGGATGAAGAGAAGCTCTTTAGGTGGATGAGGTAGGAAAATCCATTCCAAGAAAAGGTTAATTGAAGACTGTATACTAAAGCCCAGAGATGTGGAAAAAATCATTGTGTGTCTTGGGAACTGAAATGACTCAGTGTGGCTGGAGCCCTGGGTGTGAGATTTTACATGGGGTGAGGAAGATGGACAGTCTGAGGATACTTTCACGTTTATGCTTAAGGCCTGGAGAGTGTTGGTTGTGTCATTAAGCTTAGCAATGAGAGGGACTCCCTGAGTTGTGGTTCTATGGTGGTTGTGAAGGTGGGGGTGGGGATAATGAATTACACTTTAGACATGTCAAATTTGTGATTCCCATGGAATATCAAGGTTGAGATGTCTAGGAAGGGTATGAGGTGGAATCTTGGGGAACAGGTCTAGTCTGAAGATGTCACCTTGGAAATGTTTGGAGGTTTAATCATTAGGAGTCTATGTGATCATCCAAGGGAACTGTGATGAGGAAGACAGCATTATGGCAGAAGGTAGATCCCTGGGAAAGGCCATCCTTTAAGGGGTGACAGGGGAAATAGAAGCAGGAAACATCCTAAGAAGGAATAATCAGTGAAGTTGGAAGAGACTCAAGAGAATGGTATGTTACAGCTGGTACCACAACTGACACAAGGATTAAGTGAATCTACTATGTTTGGCAATGAGAAATTCACAGGTTATCCTGGTAAGACCTGTGTCTGGGAGAGGGTTGGTGTGGAAACCAGCCTATAATGGAGAAAAGATATGGGGCCAGGGAGAATAGTATGGTTTTCAGAGAAGGCTGGCTGTGAAGGATGGAAAGTGTCAGGATAACTTGAGGAGACCTGGGTCCAAGGATGACC
The DNA here is from genome assembly GCF_019320065.1 of Cervus canadensis. Classification (NCBI taxonomy): domain Eukaryota; kingdom Metazoa; phylum Chordata; class Mammalia; order Artiodactyla; family Cervidae; genus Cervus; species Cervus canadensis. The sequence goes on from NC_057391.1 coordinate 18,314,798, forward strand.
AGAGATACTGTGGTCCAGTGGTTAAGACTTTGCCTTTCAATGCAGAGGACATCGGGGTTCAGTCCCTTGTCAGTGAGCTAAGATCCCGCATACACTGTGGCCAAAAAAAACCCAAGATATAAAACAGAAGTAATATTGTAACAAATTCAATAAGGACTTTAAAAAATAAATAAAATATGAAAGAGCCTTGAAGGAGACAGGAAAATGTGGTAATCAATTAAAGGAGGCCCTCAAGGGGATAGATTGGTATGAGGGCAATTACAGATGTACACATGTGTTTGGGGCAGGAGAAAAGGTAGGCCTTCCTCTGAGATTGAGAGCAGGAAAGTGCAAGCATCTGGAGCAACATATATGAATTATGTGCACAGCTTGTCCTTAAGAAACTCACAGTCTAATAGGGAGAAGGGACATGGTGTCTTTGGGCTTCAAGATACAGAAACTCACTCAGAAGTTGAAGGTTAGTGTGAAACCATAGAAAAAAAACACATGCTGACTTCTGCCCCCAGTCCCTGGCACAGAGCTCCTTAAACCCTTGAGATGTGCTGGGTCGTAGGACTATCTTTGTTCTAAAGTGGCGATGCTCAGTGGGCTCCCGGATGAGGTCTGTTCACTAGAAAGAGCAAGTCTTGATTAGAAGCTTGGAACTTTCAACTCTACCCTTATCCTCCATGAAGGGGAAGGAGAAAGAGACTGGAGATTTTGTTATTGACTGATCATGTCTACTTTATAAAGCCCCCACAAAGATCCTCAAAATGTGGGTTCGAGGAGCTTCCAGGTGTGTGAACATATCAGTGTTCATATCAGTTAGGAGAGTGACACACCCCAGATTCATGGGGACAGATGCCCTTGTGCTTGGGACGCTTCTGAATTTCACCCTATGAATCTCTTCATGTGGTTCTTCACCTATATCCTTTATCCTATCAGTTACAATACATTGGTAAACATAACCAAGTGCTTCCCTAAGTTCTGTGAGCTGTTCTAGCAAACGATTGAACCCAAGGACAGGTTATGAGAAGCTCTGATTTATAGCTGGTTGGTCAGAAGCACAGATGACAGCCTAGATTTGTAATTGGAGTTTGAGGTGGAGACATTCACACTTTTGTGGAACTAAGCCCTCAGTCTTTGGGGTCTGAGCTAACTCTGATTAGTGTCACACTGCATGGAATTGTAAGTCACCCAGCTGGTGTCACAAAGAACTGCTGCTTGGTGTGGAAAACTCCCACACATCTGGTGTCATTCATGTTGTGAGTGTGGTTGTGTGAAAACAGTGGAGGAGAAACACAGGAGGAGAAGGAACCAGTTTATCACAAAGATGCAAAGGATGATCGAGTGGACCCAACTATGAAGTTTTATTTTTAAATCGCTTTACTGAGATATATTTTGTATTTCATAAAATTCACCTATTTGAAGTCCAGTGGTTTTTAAAATATATACATATTTATATATGTGTGTTGAGAATGCTCTAAAATTAAATTGCAGTGACGGTTGCATTTTAGAACATTCTCAACACCCTCAAAAGAATTCTGGATGTATTAGCAGTCATGCTCCATTCCAACCACCTCCCTCCCCCACAACACCTCCAGACAACCACACATCTCCCCTCTGTCTCTCTGCCTATTCTGGGAATTTCACATAAACAAAGTGAAACACTGTAATATTTTATGTCCAGCTTCTTTCACTTAGCATTGCAGGTTCAAGTTTCATCCGTGACAGAGCATGTGTCAGTGCTTCGTTCTATCACTGAGTAATATTCCATTGTGTTGATATACCACATTTAATTTATATACTCATCAGTTGAGAGGCATTTGGGTTGTTTCTACTTTTTCGTTACTGTAATTAATGCTGCTATGAACATTGGTGTACATGTTTTTCTGTGGCTATGTTTCATTTCTCTTGGGTGCATACCTAGGAGTGGAAATGCTGAATCATACAGTAGTTCTAGGTTTAACATTTTGAGAAACTGTCAAAATGTTTTCCAAAGTGGCGCCACCATTTACACCAGCAATGTATAAAGGTTCTAGTTCCTCTACATTCTCCACGATGTTGGTGACTGACTTTCAGACACCTACTAGCCATCCTAGTGGCTGTGACATGGTATCTGGTTGTGACTTTGATTTGCATTTCTCTAATGATTAATGATGCTCAGAATTTTTTCATGTGCTTTTTGGCACACAAACTGTCTTCCCCCAAATCAATTTGTTGAAGTCTCAACCCCCAATGTGATGGTATTTGGAGATAGGATATTTAGGAATTAGGTCATGAGGGTAGGGTCCTCAAGATGGATTTAGTGCCCCTTATAAGAAGAGACTCCAGAGAAATTGCTCACTCAAGAAATTAGCTATCTGCAAGCCAATAAGCAAGCTGTTGTGTGTGTGTGCTAAGTTGCTTATCGTGTCCTACTCTTTGTGATCTTATGGACTGTAGCCCACCAGGCTCCTCTGTCCATGGGATTCTCCAGGCAAGAATACTGGAGTGGGTTGCCATGCCCTCCTTCAGGAGATCTTCTTGACCTAGGGATCAAACCTGTGTCTCTTATGTCTCCTGCATTGGCAGGTGGGGTTCTTTACCACTAGTGCCACCTGGGAAGCCCCAAGAAAGCTCTTACCAGGAACCGAGTTGTGAGAATTAAGTCTGTTGTTTAAGCCATACAGTCTATGATATTTTGTTGTAGCAGCCCAAGCAGACTATGTATTTAAGAAACCATTGTCTAACCTGAGGTTAAGAAAGACTCTCCTTTTCTTCCAAGAGTTTTTATAGTTATAGCTCTCACATGTAGCATGCTTATTTGTTTTGAGAATTTAATTGCCTCTGCATGGATAAGGAATCCACCTGGTCTCATAATATGTGGCCAAGGAGGTAAAGTCCTATGGTGTGTAAAATTGCCTTTTGGGGGGCTGTGGGCAGAGATGGGACACGAGGAAGAGGATTCTCTGAGAGGCAGCCTCTGAGGCAAGGATTTGAGGGCAAGGGATTTGCTAAGAAACTGTTCCAAGGAGAAATCAGTAAGGGAGTGGAGGAAGCAGTATCAGAAAGGGAAGAATCAGTGAAAGAAAGGATTTCAGCTGAAGTCAGAACCTCTGCCTGACCCCTGGGGAGCTCTAGGATATACATTGCATCTGAGAGTTTGCATCAACTCAGGCAAGAAAGGTGGACCTTCTGACCCTTTACCGGCCAGTCATGGCTGGGAGGTGGGGAGGGGTGGGGACTTAACTCCCAGGCACTCCCAGACCTGTAACTCTGAGTATGTGGATATATTTGTGGCAGCTCCAGGAGCTCAAGGGCAAGCCTCAGAAGAAGGTCACAGCTGCAAACAATTAGTATCAACGTACACAGAAGCTTGTGGCGGTGGGGGGCTGCAGGGGGAGTGGGCGATGAACACTGCCAAAGGGAATCTGAGGGGGATCTAGGTGAGCGGTTGAGGGTGCCCTCCAAAGGGCACTCAGGAATGGCACTGCAAATAGCAAGACTACATGACATCAGAGAGATTCAGATAAAGTGCAGAAGGAAGTCTATGGCAAGAGAGGTTTTTTCTTCTTTGTTGTGTAATGAAAAATTAATCGTGATTGTCAGAGATGTAGAAGTGCCCTTAGGATGCTGCAAGAGTCTCACGGAGGTAGATAAAAACCCTTCTGTTGAGACAGTACCAGAACTCTTTTTCTGATCACTAAGTGAGCTCTCATCCCCCTGGGGACTTCTCACCAGGCATTGTTATCTCCTGGCTCTGGGGCTGCATTCCCACACCAGGGAGACTGAACCTGCTGCCCACTGGGGATGCTGGGGATAGACCCCCGAGATTCCTGGTGTCTGTCTCGGCCCAACCCCAGGTCTTCTGAATAGCAACCCTTATCATCTTTTACCTTTCCAAATGGTACCCCCTCCTCACCATGCTTCAAAGAAGAGGGGTCTCTATTCTATCTCTTTAAGAAGCTCACTTCTAAATATGATCTGGTATATTATGAGTAGATGCAGTGATACAGTTAATGAGTCTCTAATGTGGACAATTATAAGCCTGGCTCGGTTCTCTCCCACTCACGTGCACAGACTGATTTAGTAACACACACCCACTCACAATTATACTCTTGTCCCTGAGAAAATACCATACCCAGGCCTCACAGGAGCAGAGCAGAACTGGGCACGTGCATGCACACACAGGCAGACAAGTGCCCACAGGCCCTCACACTCTCTCAGAAAAGTCTACTGTGGTACATGGATTTGGGGTGTCTTCTCCGACAGCACTCCTTCTTGGAAAGGACCTGCTATCGTACCTGTTGAAGAGGTGGGCCAGCGTAGCAAGTGGTCCTGCCCCCCTCCCGCCGTGTGTGCTTGCCTGCTGAGTCACTTCAGTTGTGTCCGAATTTCCTGCCAAAGGCTGGAAATAGTGTCTGAAATACTGTAGTGCCGTGCATGCCCAGTCATGTCTGACTCTTTGTAACCCCATGGGCTGCAGACAGCCAGGCTCCTCTGTCCATGGGATTCTCCAGGCAAGAATACTGGAGTGGGTAGCCATTCCCTTCTCCAAGGGATCTTCCTGACCCAGGAATTGAACCCAGGCCTCCTGCACTGCAGGCAGATTCTTTACTGTCTGAGCCACCAATGAAGCCCCTGCCCCCAACCAGCTATGGCTAATGGGACCAGTTACTTACTCTTGGTTCCAGAAACAGGAATGCTTTTAGAAATTCTTTGGTAGGGAGAAACAGAAACCCACTTAGAATATTCTAGGAATCAAAGGAATGGACAAAACACAAGGACAGGAAAGACAAAAGGGCCTTATGAGGGACTGGAACTGAGAAACAAAGCCACTATCAACCGAAGCAGCTACTTTCCCATCTAAATTTTTCTCTCTGGGGCAATGAAGGTCTTTCACTGCTCATCTGCTTCCATTGCTCTCTTGCTGAAGTACCTGCATTCAAATCACGTGGAGCGTTTGTTAAAAATTCAGAGCCCTGTATCCCTGGGGATGCAGCCAAGGAAACCACATTTTAAACAAATGTCCTGTGTGATCCTTCAGCATACAAAGTTTGAGTATCACTGTGCTCAGGTGCTATATCATTCAGATATTGACACATGTCTTTGAGACATGTCTTCCTGGGTATACAACCACCAAAGAACTAACTCATATGGTTCTTTAAAATATTTGGCTGTGCTAGGTCTTAGTCATAGCATGCAGAATCTTCCATCTTTGTTGCAGCATGTGGGATCTCTAGTTGTAGCGTGCAATCTCTTAGTTATAGCATGTGGGATCTCATTCCCCGACTGGGGATCAAACACAGGCCTCCCACATTGGGAGCGCAGAGTCTTAGCTACTGGACTGATAGGGAAGTCCTCTAACTCACACATTTGTGTCCCAGTTCCAAATTTCTGTGAGCGAGAAGCCGACTAATGCCCCATAAGTCAGAGGTCCTGGTCCAATGGGCTGTGGCTGTCAGTGATGGGGTGGTCTCGTCCAATCAGAAGGTGCAAACTCTGACAAGCTAGGGAAACTGACCAATGTCTCTGTTACAGTGAGATGTTTCCAGCTTCTTATAATAAATTCCCTTTTACTTAAGTTGGGTTAGGTGGGATTAAGTAAATGACTCCTTAGCCACAAGTTCTCAGAAACACTTAGGCATACGTGCTCACTTGCACATGCACACATCTGTACATATCAGCTGATGAGTACACACCCATCATCTGGGTGCTATGGGAGAAGTCTGTTCTGGTAATGATCTCTTTGCAGCCCCATAAGACTATAGAAAAGGTGGGGGTACCTTTATTAATTATATATATTACATTCAATGTAGCATAGTATTTCATTTAAATAACTGCAGGATGTGGCTTTGATACTTTGATTCACTTGTCAGAACAAATGGCTTCTCTCCCTTCCTGGCCTGCTGCGTTGATCTCTCATGATGAAAGCCCAGCCGGGTCTGCGCCTTTCATAGGATCTTTGTCCTAGAAAATGATGAAATGCTTCCCTGACTGAGATAAAGCAGGAGTTACAGCCTCTGTGGCAGCTTTGAGAGGGAAATGCCATGGAAATAGATCCATTTTATCTTTTCAAAACAACAGGTTGGGGAGATGATGCTTAGAACAGGATGCTTCTGGGTCACAGCCTGAGAAGCTGATTGCACGAGGCAGGTGTTCCGTGCAGATGGCCCCACAAGTGTGGTGATGCTGGGCATTGTCTGTCAGTCTCCTCCCTCCAGGTCATCCATGTCTCCTGATCTTGGCCACACCTTCCTTTTTGCTGGGCACTGTCCATCTCTGTGGGTTCTCAGCAGTCAAAAGAGAAACCATTTTCTCCAGCAAGTTCTTTGGAGGTGAAAGTTTGGTGCACTGCTGACAATTCTAGACAACCCCATAACTCCACAATACTACAAAACCCCCTACAAAACTAGAACCTGACAAAATGGTCCAGGAATTCCTACTTTGACAAACACTTCCCTGGTGGCTCAGATGGTAAAGTGTCTGCCTGCAATGCAGAAGACCCAGGTTTGATCCCTGGGTTGGGAAGATACCCTGGAGAAGGAAATGGCAACCCAGTCCAATACTCTTGCCTGGAAAACTTGGACGGAGGAGCCTGGTAGGCTGCAGTCCATGGAGGCTGCAAAAAGTTGGACACAACTGAGTGACTTTGCTTTCACTTTCCAGAGTTCAGGTGGCCAGAGGACTCATGTGTGTGTATTAGTTGCTCAGTTATATCCAACTCTTTGTGATCCCACGGACTATACTCTGCCAGGCTCCTCTGTCCATGGAATTCTCTAGGCAAGAATACTGGAGTGGGTTGCCATTTCCTTCTCCAGGGGATCTTCCTGACCTAGGGATTGAAACTGTGTCTCCTGCATTGCAGGCAGATTCTTTACCATCTGAGCCACCAGGGAAGCCCCAGAGGGTTCATGCAGGGTCTAATTGGAATAAGGAATCTCAGGATCCTTCCTTTGCTAGGAGCTCAATGCATCTGGTCAAGTCCGGGCCAGCTGGCTGAGCACATCCCTGGAATTGCCTCTCTTCCCTTCCTTAAAGACAAGACTTGGCACTGAATATAGGTCAAGTTTGTGTCCAAGATTCTTTTCTCTTTTATCCCAAGACAAAGTCTAAGAAGTAGCTGGGCTGGGAGTGGTCTGGGACAGGGAGGAGGGAATCTAACATTTGTTCAGTGTCTCCCATGTGTTAGGGACAGTGACTGGTTCATCAATGCCATGGCATTTGATCCTCACCGGTCTTGTCAACTAGGGAGCCTTAGCTCTACTCTATGGAAGAGGCAATTGAAACTCCAAGTGGTCACTTGCTAAGGTCACACAGAGGCAGAGCCAGGATTTTAAGTTACTTTGTTTGGTTCCAGGGAACCTCCCTTTTCTACTGCACCTGCATAGGAGGCAGGGGATCCCCTTGTCCAGGCTTATTCCCCCAACTTCCAAGGGTTCACAGTGGCAGAGGAAGCACCCAGGGCTTCTGCCAGTGAGCTTCCACAGGGCCAGGCCGCTGTGTTCCATCCTTGGTTGTTCTCTCTCCTGTTTCTTCATTCTTTCCCTTTGCCAACCAAATACCCTCCAAGCATTCAGATGTTAAAACAAAAAAACAACAATGACCAACAATGAAACCTCCTTGGCTTTCCTCCAGTTCTAGCCACCATTTTTTTTTTTTATCCCTATAGGTGGATGCAGTCCCCTTCTTAGCTGCACTTCTTTGGAAAATTATCCTCATATCACATTCCCGTCTCCTCACTATCCTGTCTTCATCTTTCATCACATTCCAGTCTGGCTTCCTCTCTCTGTTCTTCACTGAAATTGTCCCATCACAGCTACTAATTACCTTCTTGTTGCTAAACTCATTAGACAGTTTTCATTCTCACGATATTGGACTTCTCAGCAGCATCGATCTTTTGACCTCTTGGTGGGCCCACTTTTTCTTTTTTTCCATGACAACATAGTCTCTGGAATTTCCTCCAACCTCTTGACTACTGCTTCTTCATCTCCTTTCCAGCCTCTTTCTCCTCCATCCAAATTTCAAATATCTAAGTTTTTCAGGGCCTGACTTCAGCCCCTTCCCTTCTCAAGCTCTGACCTCATTGCCATCCATGGCTTAAATACCTCTGGATGCTGTATGTGCTCGCTAAGTTGCGTCAGTCGTGTTCGACTCTTTGCGACCCTGTGGACTGCAGTCCACCAGGCTCCTATTTGCATGGGATTCTCCAGGCAAACATACTGGTGTGGGTTGCCATACCCGCCTGCAGGGGATTTTCCCCACCCAGGTATCAAACCTGTGTCTCTTATATCTTCTGCTTTGGCAGGCAGCTTCTTTATCACTAACACCACCTGGGAAGCCCCTCTGGATGCTAATGACGCCTGTATTTATATCATCAGTCTAGATGACCCTCCTGAGCTCCAGATCCATGGATCCAATCATCTATGCAAGAGTTCAGCAAATATTTTTGTGTGTGGCAGGCCAGGCAGCAACTATTTTAGGCTTTGTGGGCTAAATGGTCTCTGTTCCAACTACTCAACTCTGCCATTATACTGCAAACTCAACCATGGACAGTGTGACAATAACTAGGCATGGTGGCTGTGTTCCAGTCAAATTTTGTTTATGGACCCTGAAATTAGAATTTTATATAATTCTCATGTGTTAGGAAATGTTATTCTTTTTTCAATTTTTCTCAGCCATTTAAAAATTAAAAATTGAACACAATTTTCACATGTCAGGAAATAATTATTTTCTTTTGGATTTTTTTCCAGTTATTTTAAACTGTAAAAACCAGATGGCAAGACAGATGTGTTTCATAGGCTGAGACTTCATATCCAGGTCTATATGTGTTGGTTTACTTAGATGCCTTTACACCAGAATATCCACAGTGTAGTTCTGGAGCTTCACCTCCAGATCGCAGTATCCCCAGCTCGCTAAAGGACACTTGGTAAGAAATCTGAGAGTCATCTCTGATGGATTCTTTTCACTTACTCCTCTCTGCTTACAACATTCAGTCACCGATGGAAGCACTTCCTGTTCTTCCTTCTAGATACAGGCAGCAGGATAATATTGTGAAATATCTACCATGGTTCTCAACTTGGGGGTTTGCACTCATCCACTCTCTCATCTCCTTCAAGTCTTTCCTCAAAAGACATCATTTCCACAAGGTCTATAGAAAAGATGGATGATCTTTCTCCATCCCTGATACCTTTACCCTGATTTTTTCCTCCCTCTTAGCACTTTTCACTTGAGAATGTATGAATACTCTGAAATTTATTAGGTATTACTGGCTTTAACATTTTTATTGGGTTTTTAATAGATTATTTTGATATTGACCATTTTACAGTATTTATTGAATTTATTACAATATTGTTTCTGTTTCTTTAATTAATTTATTTTTAATTGCTTTATAATATTGTTTGTTTCTGTAATACATCAACATAAATCAGCCATAGTTATACATATGGCCCCTCCCTCTTGAACCTCCTTTCTACCTCCCATCCCATCCTACCCCCTAGGTTGTCACAGAGCCCAGGTTTGAAGTCCATAAGTCATACAGTAAGTTCCTCCTGGCTATCTATTTTACATATGATAATATATATGTGTCCAGGCACTCTCTCCCACCCTCCCCAGCCTCTGCATCTCCAGGTCTCCTCCCTACTGAATTTCTCTTTCGTGTTTTGGTTTTTTGGCCACAAGGCATGTGGGATCTTAGTTCCCCATACCTCCTGTGTTAGAAGGCAAAGTCTGAACCACTGGACCACCAGGAAAGTCCCCATATTATTGCTATTGTTTCTAGCCTGACTCTCCTGGTTAGAACATCCCCTAAGGGTAGGGATTTTTGTCTGTTTTTGTTCTCTGCTGTGTCCCAAGCACTTAGAACAGTGCACATAGAAGGGGCCCAACTCACATGTGTTGAATCAATGAATGATGCTGAGGCTTAGGTTTCTTCATGGGGAGGACAGGATTAGTGGAGACAAAAGAAATCATTGCTATTCATAAATGGGACTCTTTAAAGCAGTAGTTCCTGACCCCGGCTGCACACTAAAGTCATCTGGGAGCTTTAAGAATCCTGTCGCCCAGGCTAAGCCCCAGACCAATTAAATCAGAAGTTCCCGGAATGGAAACTTTTCAGGTCCCTACAAAGTGCAGCCAAGGTTAAGAATCACTGCTTTAAAATGATGGAAATTATAACAGTCATAAAAGCAAGATTTTCATTTGTTAAAGTCAGACTTTGTGGTGGAGGGAAAAAAGCATTCGTGGGCTCTGAAGATCCTGAGCTCAGAGGACTGGGTGTTTGAACAGGGAAGAAAGAAGAGTAATTCACAGAAGAAGATAAAAGTTCAGGCTGGGAGCAAGAGACGAGGACCAGAAACACGGTGGGGCTGGTACATCAGTCCCCATCATGGTTCAGGCCGTAAATGGGGTTGGGGATGTAAAGATGGAGGAGACTTTGTCTCATTTCTTCTAGGATATAAATGGTGGAACAATTTGTCAGAGTGAACCTGAATTAACCTCTCATTCTACCCTACACAGAGACTCTTTCACTTCCAGTGGTTTCCATTTTCCAAGAAAATGTTCCTGGACCCTGGAGAGGGGCCTGGCAGATGGCTTTCTATGGGGAGCTCCCACGGCTGCCAGGGGACTGTTGTGTCATGGGGTAAGGGGGGCCCAGAGCGGAGGCAGTGGGAAGGCCAGCCAGTATAGAGATGGGTCAGTCTCAGGTAACTGACAGAGCCAGTCATTGTGAAAATGGGTAGTGGGTCAGAAGAGTATAGATCACTGTACTTTTAATCTGGGAAAATAGATCCCATGTCACACCATCAATGGACCCTTGCAGGATTGTCACGGGGGCCGAGGCAAGGCTGATACCCAGACAGGCCAGGTTACCTCTGCAGGGTTTAGCAAGGACCAGAGGACAACGTGCACACAAGGAGCCCCTTCCCTGACTCCATAATGCCTTCCAAACCGTGCTAGCTCTCACTTGTGCTTTTCCTTCATGTCACTTTCACATTTGTCATCCCATGGTTAGTGAACAATTGTTTAATGATTATTTGCTACTTGAATGAAAGAGCCTATGAAGGCAGGAACCACAGCTGTGTCCCCAGAAACTAATACAGTGCCAGGCCCACGGGAATGGATATTTACTGAATGAATGAAGACATGGATGAATGGGAGTCGCACCCTTAGTGTTGGGCTGAGGGCTTGGGGCAGGATTCCAGACACTGGGAAGGCTTGCATAGCCACCAAGGTGCTTCTGGGAAGAGGAAAGTCCTTGTGGGGTGCCTAGAGGACAGGGACCGTGTAGGCTTTTGCTCAGTTCTGCAGATTTGCATGGGTCTGGGCTTGTCTCTGTGCAACGAGGCAGTGTGTGAGATTCGTCAGCCTCAGACACAGGTGTGTAGGGTCGAGCCCCACACCACATCCTGCCTCAGCACCACCTTCTCCACACTTGGCTCCCTTGACACCCAAAAGGCTCTTGTCCTGACCAGGGCACTCCCACTTTCCTTCCCACCACTGTTCTGTTCTTCCCAGCGGCTGCCAAACTTCCCCTACCTCCCTCCTATCAGGCCCCCGCCTTCCTGTCTCTGGACCCATAAAAAGTCACTTTGGCCTCAATCAATAGGCCATCTCTTTAACAAGGGAGATGCTGGTTTGCAGAATGGAGCCTCTCCGCTGGGCCGGGGGAGAGCTAGTTTCCGAAGACAGCTCTGCTTTGCAGGATAATGCATTAGGCCGCATCAGCAGATTTTTGCTTTTTACGAGGACATATACGATTCCCCAAAGAAATCTTCCAGAGAGGGTGTGGGGAGGGTGGAAGAGTGGGGAGAAAAGTGAGGAGACGTAATTCTGGAGGTTCAGAGAGAGTGCTGCTCAGATTCTGTCCTTCGCCACCTTCCTGTCCCTTCCTTAGGGTCTTAATGTAAGGGCAGTGATGTTTCCTCCCGCCATCCACTTACACAGTGTGAACACTCAAACCCGTCTAGGAACAGAACACACACACTCATGCGCACACACGCTCTTTGCTTACACTCACCGCTAGTACACACAGATGATGCTGTTCCTTTAGCCTTCAAGGTGCCCCTTGCCATTCCCACCTCTTCTCAGCACCCAGCTAACGCCCGGGCTTCCCTCACAGGTGAGCTCACTTCAATCAGCCCTTCTTTGGGGAGCCCCCTGGCCTGGTCCCCTGGGGAAACCTTCTCATGGCACCCTGTGAGGCCATCCCCCACTGCCCTCCACATTTTGGGGTCATTTGCTGTAGTAGATTTTGACACTAATTTGTGTGTTTCTTTAGTTAATATGTGCCTCACCTTCCAGACTGTAATCTTCAAGTGACAGTCACCATTTTGTTCCATCTTCCCCACTCAGCAGGTCCTCATTAAATATGGTAATTGCTGAATGAATCAATGGATGTGGCAGGCAGCTTCCAGAACAGACCCCAATGATCCCACTTCCTGGTAGTCGTTTCCCTGTGCAGTCCCCTCCCCTGAGTGTGGGCTGGACCTAGTGGCACTCTAATGAGTAGAATATGGCAGAAGCGTTGGATGTCACTTCTGAGATTAGGTTATACGAGATCATGAGTCCATCCGCCTCCCCTCTCTCTTTTGTTTTCATTCTTGCTCTCTCTCTCATTGACTTACTTGCTCTGAAGAAGTCAGCTGCCACATTGAGAGCTGCCCTATGGAGAGCTCGATGTGGCAAGGACTTGAGGGTGGCTTCTAGGTCACAACTAGTGACCTGCCAACAGCCAGGAGAGCTGGGCTTTGAGGTGACTGCAGACCAGTCTGACACCCTGATTGCAGTTTCATGAGATGCTCAAATCATCTGTGCCCCAGTTCCTGACCTACAGAAACCGTGAGATGATGAATGGTGTTCATTGAAGCCACTGTTTTTCAGAGTCATTTGTTACGTAGCTATGGATAACTAATACAAAAATAGATGATTGACAAACACCATAACCACTAGCCCATCCTGTACTGAAGTATGCCCTGCTCATAGCCTCTTCTGCACACTCAAACATTCCACATAAGTCTACCTTTTTGCCATACAGGAGCAATGTTTTCACACACACCACACACACACACACACACACACACACACACACCTGAACCCTGAAAGGCACTCTCCCTTTCTCTCTTTTCCCTACCTTCCAACCCTACTCAGGTGGACATACTCTACCAGTTCCACTGTATCAGGCCAGAGGGCCGGGCTGACGTGGAAGCCACCCCGTGGTCCTGCTACTGAGCCCCTCATTCTAAGAACCTCCTGCCTAGCTCTGCATCACTGCTGAGGCCAGAGTCACCAATCACTCAGCAATCTTGTGAGAGGGGTGTTGTGGGAGGCACAGGCCTGCTCCCGCCTGAGGCGCAGTCGCGAGGAATGAGCCTTCTCCTGCCATCAACCGCAGCCCTGGCCGGCAGCGTTGTTGTTGTTGTTCATTCGCTCAGTCGTGTCTGACTCTTTGTGACCCCATGGACTGCAGCACACCAGGCTTCCCTGTCCTTCACCATCTCCCGGAGTTTGCTCAAACTCATGTCCATTGAGTTAGTGATGTCATCCAACCATCTCATCCTCTGTCACCCCCTTTGAACCATTCTCAGCCTGGAGCTCTGTACCCAGGCAGCCGTAGGCAGCTGACTGCACGCACTCCCACCTGGGCTGGACAGACTGGGCAGCAGGAGTGGAAAATCCCCTTTCTTCTTGCTTGCTCAGTCCCAGCTTCCCTGAGGCCCAGGAAAAGAGACTCTCCTAGCCCAGGACTCACAAGACCCTTCTCTGGAAGTCATTTCTCTAAGTCAAATCACCATCTGAAATTGTCAGTGGCAGAAGCTCAGGTGACTGACTTTTAGAGACCTCAAATCTAGGCAGATCTGTTGGCAATAGCATGAGTATTCTTGGTTGGTTGGCAAGAAGAGGTCCAGAAAAGCTGCATTTCCTGCTCCTCCCTCCTTGCCACCCTACCTTCGGCTCAGAGGCACCTGCCTTGCTCTGGGTCTAATGAGGCTACTCGGAGTCCAGTGTTGATGTCTCTGGGAAGGATAGTCGAGGGAAATCTGCAGGCATCTGCTTCTTACTATCTCAGGCCATATTCTCCCCTTAGCCCTGCTTTCTTTGGGTAAAATACAGGGGCGACTGGAGCTCTTCCATCAGGGAGAATGAGCAGCACTGGCTGGATGAAGAACTGAATCGGCTGGATGGATTGGCCTTCAGGGCCCTCAGGGGCAGCCGGAGCCACTCTGCTTAGCTTAGTCAGGCTGTGGGCAAGGCCAGCTGGCACCCTTGGGTCATGCTCCCTGCAGGCAGGGCCAGGGAGCAGCCGGCTCCGTGGAGCCTGCGGCTTCAGGCCCAGAGCAGGGGTTGGCCAGCGGGTTCCTGGTCTGGGAGGCTCTTACTGGCACCAGCAGGCCTCAGCCCTGACTGGAGAGGGGAGCTGATGTGGCTGGAGTCTTGGTTGAAAAACATAGTAGAGATGCCTTTAGCATTATTAGTGGTGAGTTCTCGCATTGGCCTCAATCCATATGCTCAGAGGCCTGCACTCTGCACATTGTGTATGCCCACGTCTGTGTGTGCCCTGTGATGGCCCTCAAAGTGGGGACCTTTACCTGGCAAGTCCTCGTGGGTAAAGGAATCGAAAGTTTTCCCTGATGCAAACCTATCTATCTAATCAATGGCCAAGTAGGCCTGCATATCAAAGAACTCATAATCTAGTTAAGGGGACCAAAATCGCAAATGGATGGTGGGGGCGGGTGGTGGTCTCCGGTTCGTATCAGCAGGGCTGTGTGAGTGTCTGCCCAAACACACCTTCTCCAGCTGTGCTCCAGCCTCCGACTTCCAGGTCCCCGAGCTGCCACTTTGAGCCTCTCTCTCAGCCTCCTCCTGTTTTCCTTTCCCTTCCCTCCTCACCCAGCTTTCCATGGGCTTCTACTCTGCTGTCCCTCAGTTCCAACCCCCTCTGGGCTTAACCACATGACTTCCTCACGCCTGTACTAACACTGCTTACAGTATCTCCGAAGCCTGCCACAGCCACGTGCCCCAAGGTCACGGTACCCTCACGGTCCGCGGTCACCTGGTTCCCCTGCACGTCGGGTCATCTCTTCAGGTTTCTTCAGGGGCTTTCTTTCCTCTTCTCCAGTCTTTCTCCTCAAACTTCCAACTCAATCATTCCCTAGTCTGTTACGGCTCAGCCCCCTGCCGCCATCAACAATAAACTTGCTGTTATGTCACCGATAAAATTACCCCAATTTTGCTGTCAAATCTCAAACCTACCTGAACTTCACCTATATCCTCTCTTACCCTCCTGTTACCCAGGAGGCTTATGCTCTAGATTCTAGAGCCTCTCACCTTCCTACTCTTTCCCCATCCCTCACTTATAGCTGCAGTCTTTGCCTTCCTGTTGATCTCTTTTCATCAATATTTAAATATGTTCACATCTTTATCTTTAAAGCAATCTTCATGGACTCCATCATGTCCTCTCCAGTTGTCATCCCATCTCTTTCCTCCCTTTCACAGGCAAATTTCTTGAATGTTTTCTGTACTCATTGTGCTACTTTTTCCCTTGCTTGCCTTACCCCTCAACACTTGGTCATCAAAATTCTGCCCCCTCTTGTCCACTGAGCCTGTTTTCATTGAAGCTCAGCATCGTTGATTATTAGAGAAATGCAAATCAAAACAACAAAGAGATATCACCTCATACCAATCAGAATGACCATCATCAAAAAATCTACAAACAATAAATGCTAGATAGGGTGTGGAGAAAAGGGAATACTCCTACACTGTTGGTGGGAATGTAAATTGATAAAACCACTATGGGAGAACAGTATGGAGGTTCCTTAAAAAACTAAAAATAGAACTACCCTATGACCCAGCAATCCTACTACTGGGCATATATCCCGAGAAAACCATAATCCAAAAAGACAGCTGTACCCCTGAAGCACAGGGGAAAAGTCTGAACTGTAGGAATAAATTATAGTATCTTCTGTACAACCAAGTAAATCAGCTATTTATGTACATATATCCCCTCCCTCCCTTACCCCATCCCATCCCTCTAGATAACCACAGAACACCAAGTTGAGCTCGCTCCTATATAGCAGCTTATATAGTTCATCGCAGCACTATTTACAATAACCAGGACATGGAAGCAACATAAATATCCATCGACAGAGGAATGGATAAAGATGAAGATATGGTACATAAATGCAATGGAATATTACTCAGCCACAAAAATAAATGAAATTGGGTCATTTGTAGTGATGTACATGAACCTAGAGTCTGTCCTACAGAGTGAAGTAAGTCAGAAAGAAAAAAATAAATATTGTATTCATTAACACATATTTATGGAACCTAGAAAAATGATACGGATGAACCTATTTGCAGGGCAGGGATAGAGACACAGACATAGAGAAGAGACTTGGGGACACAGAGCGGGAAGGGGAGGGTGGGATGAATTGACAGAATAGCATTGACATATATACGCTGCTGCTGCTAAGTCGCTTCAGTCATGTCCAACTCTGTGCGACCCCGGAGACGGCAGCTCACCAGGCTTCCCTGTCCCTGGGATTCTCAAGGCAAGAACACTGGAGTGGGTTGCCATTTCCTTCTCCAATGCATGAAAGTGAAAAGTGAAAGTGAAGTCGCTCAGTCATGTCTGACTGTTAGCGACCCCGTGGACTGCAGCCCACCAGGCTCTGCCGTCTACGTGTAAAATAGAGAGCTAGTGGGAAGCTGCTATATAGGAGCAACTTGGCACCTTGTGGTGACCTAGAGGGGTGGGATGGGGGAATGGGAGGGACGGGATATATGTATACAAATAGCTGATTTACTTTGTTGTACAACAGATACTATTATTTATTCCTCCGGTCCAGACTTTTCCCCTGTGCTTCAGTTTTAACCACCGGATAGATATCCCTTCTTGGATGTCTCAAACTTAACAAGTCTTTGCATAGATATCCTAGGAAATATATTCTGAATCAAAATGCATATGATATACAGATGACCAAGAGGCAGATGGAAGGATGCTCAACATTGCTAATTATTAGAGAAATACAAGTCAAAACTACAGCGAGGTATCACGTCACACCAGTCAGAATGATGATTTATTCACTGAGTTGTGTCCCACTCTTGTGACTCCATGAACTGTAGCCTGCCACGCTTCTCTGCCCATGGGATTTCCCAGGCAAGACTCCTGGAGTGGGTTGCCATTTCCTTCTCCAGGGTATCTTCCCAACCCAGGGATCGAATCCATGTCCCCATCAGAATGGCCATCATCAAAAAGTCTACAAACAATAAGTGCTGGAGAAGGTGAAGAAAAGGGAAACTTCTTGCACTGTTGGTGGGAATGTAAATTGATAACCACTGTGGAAAACAGTATGGAGGTTCCTTAAAAAACTAGAAATAGAACCACCATATGACCTAGTAATCCCACTACTGGGAAACCCTGAGAAAACCATAATTCAAGAAGACATATGTATCCCAGTGTTCACTGCAGCACTATTTACAATAGCCTGGACAAAGAAACAATCTAAATGTCCAATGACAGGTGAATGGATAAGAAGATGTGGTACATACATACAATGGAATATTACTCAGCCATATAAAGGAATGAAATTGGGCCATTTGCAGAGATGTAGATGGACCTTACTTTACTCTGCCCATACAGAGTAAAGGAAGTCAGAAAGAGAAAAACAAATATCATATATTAATGCATACATGGAATCTAGAAAAATGGTACTGATGAACCTATTTCCAGGGCAGTAATAGAGAATGGACATGTGGACACAGAGGAAGAAGGGGAGGGTGGGGTGAATTGGGGGGTTAGGACTGACATGTATACACCACCATGTGTAAAATAGGTAGCTAGTAGGAACCTGCTATAAAGCACAGGAAACATAACTCAGTGTTCTTTGATGGGTGGGATGGGGGCTGGGGCGGGAAGGAGGTTCAAGAGGGAAGGGCTATATGTACACACATAGCTGATTCACTTCATTGTACAGAAGAAACTCACAGAACTTTGTAAAGCAATTGTATTCCAGTAATAAAATAATGTATACGCTAAGGCTTTATTGGAGGTGTGAGTCCATGGTAGCACAGGGCGATAGAAAAAAGGTAAATGAGACAGGGAAGGAAGGAAGCAAATATAAGGTGATGTGTTACCAACTGTTGTGAACCTGATTATGTACCTCAGAAAGACATGCTGAAGTCCTAATCTGCAGTCCATTTGAATATGACCTTATTTGTAAATAATTACAGATGTAACTAATTAAGAGGAAGTTTTGCTGGATTAAGGTGGGCCTTAAATCCAGTCTGTTTGGGTGTCCTTGTTAGAAAAGGAAAGAACGCACAGAGACACAGTCACGTGAAGACAGAGGCAGAGACTGGAGTGATGATGCCACAAACCATGGAGCCCTGGGGGCCACTGCCTGCAGGAAGAGGCAAGGAAGCATGCTCACCCAGAGCCTTTGGAGGCAGCACAGCCCTGTCAGCCTTTGATTTCTGACGTCTGGCCTCCAGAATGGTGAGAGAATGCATTTCCTTGTTTTAAGCCACCCAGCTATGCTACTTTGTTATGGCAGCCCTGGAAACTAATACACAAAACTAGCCACAGCTTCAAAAAATGTTGCTTGGGGCTTTCCTGGTGGCTCAGTGGCAAAGAATCTGCCTGCCAACGCGGAAGACGTGGGTTCAGTCCCTGATCCGGGAAGCTCCTACACATGCAGAGCGACTAAACAAGTGCCCCACAACTACCGAGCCAGCGCTCTAGGGCCTGCGGCCACAACTGCTGAACCCATATGCTGTAGCTACTGAAGCCTGAGTGCTAGAGCCCATGCTCTACAACAAGAGAAGACACCACAATGAGAAGCCAGTGCACAACTAGAGAGGAGCCCCCACTCACCACAACTAGAGAAAAGCCTGTGCAGCGATGAAGACCCAGCACAGCCAAAAAGAAAAAAAAAAATGTTGCTTGAACATAGAAGAAACATTCGAAGTGCCAATCAACAGATGAATGGATAAAGAAGATGTGGTATAAACACACACATATATATGTATATACCACATTATATATATATATATATATGTTTATGTGTATACACACACACACACACACACACACACACCCCACATCTCAACTGTAAGGGCATCAGGATCACAGACTCTGACATAGTTAAGCTGCTGCATCCATCCTGGGTCTGGTCTAATCTCTGAAGGTGAGAATTAGAAGAAAGGACAGGAAGCTTCGATTTTTGTGAATTCCCCCAAATCTTTCCAGCAACCAAACTGTTTACATAACACTTTGTGACCAGACTATTGAAACTCAAATTCTGAGAATAAGTGAAGTGAAGTCGCTCAGTCGTGTCCGACTCTCTGCGACCCTGTGGTCTGTGGCCCACCAGGCTCCTCTGTCCATGGGATTCTCCAGGCAAGAATACTGGAGTGGGTTGCTATTTCCTTCTCCAGGGGATCTTCCCTATCCAGGGATTGAACCCAGGTCTCCCACTTTGCAGGCAGACGCTTTAACCTCTGAGCCACCAGGGAAGCCCAAATTCTGAGAATGGACTCCATCGTTTTTGCTCTGTCAGCCTCCCCCTAAGGTGATGAAGAATGACTCAGTTCAGATGCGAAAGGAATCTGGGCTGAAGGAAGTATGAGGAGGAGGTAGAATTCATTGACTATTTCAAACCATTACTCTGAAACAAGTGTTTGTAAGTGAGGTCTGTGCCAAGCAAGATGAATATAAATATTCTTAATGGCAAAGCAATGATTCTGCTCCAATTGGAGTAGAACATGAGGAAAAGTTAGAGGAGATTCTCCAGAGAGGATGATGAGGGTGCTGTACTTTGAAGACTGGATTTATTTTCATGAGACAGGGTAAAGCCTTCTAGACAAAGGTCTGGCTCAGAAAAGTCAGAGAGGCCTAAGTGTGCATGGCAGGTTGGAGGAAGTGATTAAATGCAGCAGGGAGTGGCAAGAGAGTGGCTGGGAGAGAGTTTGGGGACAGAGTGTGAAGGTTCTTGAATGTGTAACTTTCAAAGAACAGAGAAAATGGTAAAGCTTTGGGAAGATCCCCTGGAGAAGGGATAGGCTACCCACTCCTGTATTGTCGGGCCTCCCTTGTGGCTCAACTGGTAAAGAATTCGCCTGCCATGCAGGAGACCTGGGTTTGATCCCTGGGTTGGGAAGATCCCCTAGAGAAGGGAATGGCTACCCACTCCAATATTCTGGCCTGGAGAATTCCATGGACTGTATGGGGTTGCAAAGATTCGGACTCGTCTGAGCGACTTTCACTTTGGCTTCTTGCAGATGTCTCCCCCTGGTCTCAGGTATCTCTGCCAGCTCTTCATCTGCTAGATAAGTGGGCATACAGTGCTGGCCACCCTGGGGGAGTCGTGGGAGCTTGGGAAGATCCCCTGGAGCCAGTCGTGAGCCAGCTTGGGGAGCGTGTGTACTCCAGGCAGTGGGGTTGTCCCTTGGCTCAGGGGCTCCTAGGATCCTGAAAGCTTGACAAAGATCTTGGTAATATCTTTGGAAATCCCTTCCCCCTCAGGCCCTTAGGCACATACCTGAAGAGACAGAGAGCTGCTGTTAGCAGAGCAGGCTGCAGCAACCCCTGGCCTCCACCAGCCTGTGGCTGGGGAGACCAGGCTCCCCTGGGGCTCTGCAGTTACCCGCTGCGGGCCCATCGTGTTCCTCTGCTGTCTTGGCGCTCAGCGCTCTGTGCTGTGTGTGTGCTCTTTGTCCAGCCCAGAGATGTAAAGTAGGCTCCATCCTACATTTAGCCCCAGGGTAGGGATTCCTTTCTCTGCCCACCCCACCACTCCCTTGGAAACAAGCGATTAGAAACTTTCCACATTTATGGGGGTGGATAAAGACATGATCCTCTTATAGTTAGGAAGAATGCTGAGGCTGGGGAAGTCCTCTGGGGGTGGATCCTTCTCCATACCTCCTTGCTTTCATCAATGGATGGTGGATTCCAGTCCGCTGTTCCAGCCATGGGACAGTTCCAGGTAACTGAGGGAACTGCTTCCAGGTAATTGAGGGAACCCTAAGGGCATGGGATCACTGCAGGCTTCAGTGAGGTGTTTGAGCTAGTCAGAAGAATAGAAAGACCACCTGACCATCCATGGGGTCAGGGAGTATTTTTCTGAATCCCCTTTACTCTTTGGGGACAGAAAGTAAAGTTGGTGGTCTTCTGATTCTACCCTCATCTTGCCCACACCCTCATCTTGTAGGGTTTAGGGAGCCAATCCCTTCATGGGTGTAGACCTTCGCACAACCTACTCCAGTCAGCTACAAGACCATACGGCCCAGGAAGGCTTCGGCCCAGTTCCCTGCACCCACTGGAATAGGTCTATGGAGTGAGATGTGTTCTCTATTGCTGCTATAACAACTTGCCATAAATCCAGTAGCTAAAATGACACCTGCTTATTATTTCACAGTTCTCTAAGGCAGAAGTCTAGTACCTGTCTTACTGAGTCGAAATCAAGATTACTGCAGGTTATATTCCCTTCTAGAGGCTTAGAGGGGAGAATCCATTTCTTTGCTCACTCAGGCTGCTGGCAGAATTCAGCTCTTTACATTTGTAGGACTGAAGTCCCTGCTTTCTTGTAGGCTGTCACTGGAGGACCATTCTCAGCTTCTAGAAGCTGACAGCATTCCTTGGCTGTGGGCCCCTCCCCGCATCTCTTTAACCAGCGATGATGAGTCAAGTCCACTCATTAACTCCACCTTAAATTTCTCCTGCCTTTTTCCATTGTATGTCAGCCTGGAAATGTTCTCAGCTTTTAAGGATGATTAGGTTGGGGCCACTCTGGTAATCCTGAATAATCTTCCTGTCTGAAGATCGATAGCCTTAAACACACATGTGTAGACACTTTTGCCATGTAATATAATATATTCACGAGTCCTGGGGATTAGAGTGTAGACATCTTTATGGGTCGCTGTAGTCAGAAACAACGGAGCAACTAACACACATACACACACATTCAGCCTACCACAGTGCAACCTGAGAGCTTTTCCATTCGCCCTCACAAACTTTGGTCCCCTAGTCTCAGAGTGGAGGAGAAGCACTTTTCACGAGAAGAGTTGGTTTTCAGGTTAAGGCTTCTCTTCTCTGAAGTTGTCTACATGACTTCTCCAACGGGAAGCTGGCTTGTCAACTGGAATTTCACTTACAATGTGACCTTATTTGGAGAGAACAAAAGAATGAGGGAGAACTGGGACCCTACCTGCCATCCCTGATCCCTTCTTCCTTGCCCTGCCTCAGACCTTGGCCTTGACTCATTTACTGAAAACATGGAAACAAATGTCAATATTACATAGGCTTCTTTCAGCAGACTCTAGACTCCTCCTCCTTGTCAGGGAGCCCAGGCCAGACAAGTAGGCTCTAAAAAAGTATTTACATTTGTTTATCAAAGTTTTTTGATAATCTTGACTTGGGAAAGTATTTGGAAATAGGATGTTTTTCCACCAGAGGCTGGCTGAGAATCAGGGGACCCTGCAGGGACTGCTCCGTAATGTACTTCTGTGCACCCTCCCGTTGTGTCTGCTCAGCATCCAGGTCCCCTGACCCTGCTCTCTGGAAAGGCCCATTAGTCTCACTGGATAGATGGCAAACCTGTAGGATACAGAGCAATCTATGGATATTCTTAAAGACCAAATCTTTAGCTACAGACAGCATCTATCCCCAGGAGAACAGGTATCTCCCACAGGGCTGACTTCTACTCCAGCATCTGGAAGGCTTGAGTGAGTCTGGCTACTGGGTTGGCTTCTGCCCCTGGCCCTTGGGCTCTGAGCTCTTGGGCTGTCCCATCACCTCTCAGATTCTCAGTGATGTAAATACACTTTGTAATCAAGAGAAAGGAGAAGTGTCAAGGTGGTACCTTACTGGGTACAGGGCTAGGAGAATAAGAACCTCATGTTATAACAGTACCCTCAACATCTTCTTCACCACAAAGGACACCTGGTGATTGAAAAGCACTAAACAGATTTGTTTATTTCAGGAGCCTAACCTTCATCTTTTGACCTTCCCAGTATCCACTACCTTCATCTAATTTGTCCTGGTTCTCATCTTCTTTATAGCTTCAATATAAAATATGCCCCTAACATTTCATGATAGGAGTGGGTAGCCATTTCCTTCTCCAGGGGATCTTCCCAACTCCTGATTGAACCAGGTCTCCTGCATTATAGGCATTCTTTACCATGTCAGTCACCAGGGGAAGCTTGATTAAAAAATCACTAGATACATTTTGCCACAGTAAAAATGTTACTATATTAGTGATCCTCAAACTTTGGTGTGTTGGGGAGTTGCTTAATAGCAACCTAGTGGTGTCCTGAGTCACATCCCCCAAATTCTGATCTGGGTCTAGGGTGGATCTGAATGTCTCTATCTTTAACATCTCAGTTTTTAACAATTCCCTGAGTAACTGATTCAGCTCACTGCCTGTGACCTGGATAATCAATCAGTGCTACAATCTGACTGCCTTTTCTTGGGGTGGGTAATTTTAAGTTCTTTGTTAATTTTATTTAAGTCTCTTTCCCTCATAAGTTAGAAGTATCTTAGACTTGGACCAGGTCCAATGCAGTATTTGGTACAGATCTGAGTATACCGGTAATTTTCAGCTAATACTACCTGAGTTATTTTTGTTTGAAACTAGACTTTCAACTCTTAGTCAAGTTGCTATTAAACACTCATTCAGTTTGAAAGGATAGAAATATTTTAAAATTGGTTTTTGCATACGTGGCAAAAGGAAAAGTACTCTTGGTGTGGTCTCAGTATGTCCATTCATTCATTGGCTAAGTAGGGACATAAAGACGAATAATGACCAGCATGTTTATAAGTCCTATGTGCTACAAATCCTGTGTGCTCTGACCCTTACCTGTACCCCAGCCTCTAAGAAGATTAATTTATTATTTGTTTTTGGCAGCACTGGGTCTTCAATGCTGCACCGTGGGCTTCTTTAGTTGTGGCGAGTCTACACTCTAGTTGTGGTGCATGGGTTTCTCATTGGGTGGCCTCTCTTGTTGTGGAGCTCGGGGTCGAGGGCACAGGGGCTTTAGTAGTTGCAGCACATGCGCGTAGTAGTTGTGGCGTATGGGCTTAGTTGCCCTGCAGTATGTGAGATTTTCCTGGACCAGGGATCTAACCTGTGTCCCTTGCATTAGCAGACAGAGTTAACCACTGGACCACTGGGAAAATCCACCAGACTCATTTTGAAAGCATAGGAAGTTCCAGCCCTGCACCAGCCACATTCAACTTCTTCCAGATCCTTAAATTAGCTCAACTTACTCTCACCACTGGATCTTTGCTTATGTCATTCTCTTTGCCCGGAATACCCTTACCTCGTCTTTCCAGCTAAATGCTACTGTATTCTTCAGCCATCAGCTCGAAGGACACCATAGTCTCAGGGAAATTCCACTGTTTTCCTAGATCTGGGTTAAGCTGTGTTCTCACATTATAAGATGTTTCTGTTTGTGTGCTTCTCCTTAGCTGCTGTATGTGCCTAATGCATAGCAGGCTCTCAGTAAATATTTGCTGAATGAATCGAAGCATGTAGGTATGAGAATCTTTCAATCCTTAGGTTGTTTACAGCCTAAGTGGGAGAAACAGATATGTGAAGTGATCATTATAATAGGTGCTACAGTGAAAGAACATACCAGATTTATTGGAGAAAGGGAAACACAAAGATGACTTGATCAGTATCTCTTGTGGACCTGGGCCAGGGAAGACCTTATAAAGAAGAAGATTCTTGAGATGAAGTTTGAAGGATAACCTGGAGTTTTCCAGGCATTTAAGAGAACATTCTTGGCTAGAAAAGATGTATGCATTGGCAAAGGGTTGAAGAGCAGTGATGTTGTGGGTGGCTTTGACTAGTTT
Source organism: Cervus canadensis (assembly GCF_019320065.1). Lineage (NCBI taxonomy): Eukaryota > Metazoa > Chordata > Mammalia > Artiodactyla > Cervidae > Cervus > Cervus canadensis. The sequence goes on from NC_057391.1 coordinate 18,339,612, forward strand.
GCTACACTGGAGGGATGGAGTTTGGGCTCACGGCCAGAACTTTGCCCAGTGCCATTTGGGGGCAAATTCTACTCTGCAGGGGGTTGAATTGTGGTCCCCCAAAGATGTCCAAATCCTAAGTCATCATACTTGTGAATGTAACCTTATTTGAGAAAAGGGTCTTTGTAGATGTAACTTAAGAAAAAGTTCTGGATGAGTTAAGGATGTAGAGGTGAGGTCATCCTGGATTAACTGGGTGGACCCTAAATTCATTAACAGATGTCCTTATAAGAAAAGGAGAAGACACATACAGAGGAGGAGAAACCCAGGGGGAAGGCCATGGGAAGATGGAAGTAGAGGCTGAAGTTATGCAGCCACCAGCCAGAGAATGTGGATTGTACTGATAGCCATCAGAAGCTAGAAGAAAAGCAGGGAACAACAAATTCCCTTCAGAGCCTCCAGAAAGAACTAGCCTGGCTCAGTTCAGTTCAGTCACTCAATTAGGTCCGACTCTTTGCGACCCCAGTGGACTGCAGCACGCCAGGCTTCCCTGTCCATCACCAACTCCTGGAGCTTTCTCAAACTCATGTCCATTGAGTCAGAGGTGCCATTCAACCATCTGACACCTTGATTTTATTTATTTATTTTTAAATTAATTTATTTTAATTGGAGGATAATTACTTTACAATATGATGGTTTTTGCCATACATCAACATGAATAGGCAACATGAATAGGTTTAAATGTATCCCTGCCTCCTTCCACCCTATCCCTCTGGATCTTAGAGCACTGGCTTTGGGTGTCCTGCTTCATGCATTGAACTTGCACTGATCACCTGTTTTACATATGGTAATGCACATGTTTCAATGCTATTTTCTCAAGTCATCCCACCCTCGCCTTCTCCCACTGGGTCCAAAAGTCTGTTCTTTACATCTGTGTCTCCTTTGCTGCCGTGCATGTAGGATCATCGGTACCATCTTTCTAAATTCCATATACATGTGTTAATATGCAGTATTTGTCTTTCTCTTTCTGACTTACTTTACTCTGTATAATAGACTCCAGGCTTATCCACCTCATTAGAACTGATACAAACATGTTCCTTTTTATTGACACCTTGATTTTAAACTTCTAGCCTCCAGAACTGTGAAAAAATGCATTCCTGTTGTTTTAGGTTGGTGATGAATTGTTATGGCAGCCACAGTTTACTTATACATACCATCAGGTGTCCAACCTAGATTCAGCATGGTTTTAAGACTGACCGTGTATGTTACTGGAATCCAGAGAGGAGCTCTAATGAGTGCTTGACTCCATGTCTGTTGCTTAACACTGAGAAAATTATGGCCATAATAGATGTGAACTTGTAAACAGGCAACAAATTGGCTGCCCAAAGGAGGCAACCTTTTCAGAATTAAGAAAGGACAGAGATGGCTAGGAAGAATTTTCTAAAGTCCTTTGGTCAGTACTAGCTCCTTATCCCAACTATGGGGTGAAATCCTGGTTGTTTGACATCACTCCCTTCACGAATTTGGAGAACTGCAAGTACCTTTATAAAGACAAGCATTTACCTGAATGGCTTCCAAGATCTTTTCATCAGGGAGAGAGCAGTGGGGTGTCATTGGTGATTTTTTAATGCTACAAGTTAAAGCAACCTTTCTCTTGTTCACCAACCTTCTTGCCCAAGGCAAATTGAAGAGCTCCTATGATTCACCTTTGTCCTCTTCCTTCTTGGAAACATAATGTTTGTTTAATCCTTGTAATTTACTAGACATATGAACTTTTAGTATATGAGGGGGAGGGAGTGATAGGCAGAATAATAACTCCCCAAAGATGTCTTTGCCTTAATCCCTGGAACCTATGAGTACGTCAGGTGATATGGAGGAAGAGAATTAAGGTTGCAGATGGAATTAAAATTGCTCATCAATTGACCTTAACAGATTACGCTGGGTTATCCAGGTGAGCCCAGTGTAATCACAAGGCTCATTGTAAGAGAAGGAGCATGGCAGAAGAATCAGAGTCAGAGTGATGCAATATGAGAAAGATGTTTCATTCGGCAAAATGATGGCTTTGAAGATGGAAGGGGCAGGAGCCAAGGAATGTGGATGACCTCTCAAAGTTGGAAAAGGCAGAAAAGTGCATTTGCCCCCTAGAGCCTTGGGAAGGAAAGCAGCCTTGCCAACACCTTGATTTCAGCCCAATGAGAGCCATTTCAGACTTCTGACCTCAGAATGCAAGGTAATACATTTCATTGTTGGGACTTTCCGATGGTCCAGTGGCTAAGACTCTGCACTCCCAGTGCAGGAGGCCGGGTTCGAGCCCTGGTCAGGGAACTAGATCCCACATACCGCAATGAAGGTTGAAGATCCCACATGCCACAACTAAGACCTGGCACAGCCAAATAAATAATAAATTTAAATAAATAAATTTTGTTGTTGTTGAAAGTTACTAGGTTTGTGTTCGTTTGTTACAGCAGCCATGGGACACTAGCATGGTAGGGCAGGGGGAGATTGGAGAGGGAAAGATTGGTAGAAATTCCCTTCCATGTTCCTGATGCAGTTACCCTTTGGGGAATTGTTGAGGAAATACAGATCCGGGCTACTGTCAGCGACAAAAAGAGAAGGTGATGTAGTGTTACAAGCCACTGACACATGTCAAAAAATCTGACAGAACCCCCCTCACCAGCTTTCTTGGAGTGTGACTGTTAGGGGAAACACTGACTAAAACTGCCCACCCTGGCCAGGCACCACAGTAACCATTTGCGTGAATTATTTTAGGATAGGAGATCTTGGTAAGGAATATGGAACTACCAAGCCACCACCAACTGGAAGAACTGGTCAAAAAGAGAGAAAGGTCAAAAGGAGAGAGGAGATGCCCGTCCATATGTCCTACCAACCTCCCAGAATCCTCTTTGCTGGCATCCATCTTGGCTGAGTGATGTGGCACCACCAGGAAGGAGCCTGAGTCAGGGTGATCGGCCAGAGACAACCCAGAAACTAACCCCATCACCATAAAACCCGAGGCTGCGAGCCATGTGGCAGAGCCGTCCTGGGTTCCCTTAGCATCCTTCTCTCCACCCGGTGCCCCTTTCCAATAGTCTCTTGTTTTGTCAGCACCCGCGTCTCCTCCGACAATTCATCTCTGAGTGTCAGACAAGAGCCCGTTCTTGGGCCCTGGAAGGAGTCTCCACTCCTTCAGCATGACTGTCTCAGACTCTCTGGTTGCAGGAGAATCTGCACGGTGCCAGGCTGGGAATGGCTGCATCCTGACCGTCTGCGAAGTGTAGGGACACGTGGGATCCTCCTCTCACAAGTCCAGAGCCAGATCTGGAGGAGGCGTGGCCTTGCCAGCCACTCGGACCTAACGCAACTTTCAGCCCTCTGTGGTGTCTGATTCCTCTGGCAAACCCCCTGAGGCTTCACTGTGTCGGCGGCTCTCCCTTGTGGTTCTTCCAAGGCCCTCCCAGGCCTAATGAGACATCCTGGGGCACCTGTCACAACTGGCCTATGTGCCCCCTCCCCCTCCCCCCTGCCCTGGGAGGATTTGGAGAAGCGGCTGAACCTGCAGATATTTCAGGCATTCCTGCATGCGTCACTTTTCCCGACAGCTTTCGTCTTCGTCTTCTCAAATGTCTCTTTGAGCACTGGCTCCCAGCCTCCTGGCTGGGAATTCATGAGACCAGTGCTGCCGGAATTGAAACTTGTCAGGGATGGCTTTGCCTGCCTGGCCTCAGAGCATCTAAGCAGAAACAGAAGGGGAAGGGCTGGTGGGGCCGGGGAGCTCCGAGTCTGTGTGGCCCAGCAGAGCCAGGAGGGTTAGAACCACTGTGATTGGACTCGTGTTAGCACCTTCTCAATGTTGGTGGAAACGGAGGGCTTCCTGTGGGTCTGTTCTGGAAGTTCCCCATGATCTGGTGAAGTGTGTGGGATCTGGATCCTAAGCCTTATTCTTCTGCTCACTAGCTTTGTGAGCTTGAACTTGCACAACTGTTAAGCTTTTCTGAGCTTCATTTTCCCCATGTATGTAAATACAAAAGAGCAAGTGAACAGGTGGCACTAGTGGTAATGAAGCTCCCTGCCAGCACAAGAGATGTAAGAGACACGGGTTTGATCCCTGTGTAGGGAAGATCCTCTGGAGGAGGGCATGGTGACCCACTCCAGTCTTCTTGCCTGGAGAATCCCATGGACAGAGCAGCCTGGGGGGCTATGGTCCATAGGGTCGCAAAGAGTCAGACACAACTGAAGTGTCTTAGCACACTCACAAGTGGACAATAAGCATTAGCAGTAATCATAAAAACAATTGCTACTATTTCTGATACTATCAGTTGAATCCTTCATCTTCAAGAGTCATGAATGCCAAAGTATTCTCAAGTAACCTTCCTCAAACATCCTGGGCCCTCCATTCCTAGTTCGCTTTGTCCGTTTGACAATTTTATTGAAGTATAATTGGCTTAAAGTGTATAATATGATGTATTTTGACAAATGTGCATATTCAGGAAACCATCACTACAATCAAGATGATGAAAATATTCACTCTGCCCTGAAGTTCTCCTTGGTAATTCTTCCCACAATCACTGCTTTGTTTTCTATCCCTATAGATTAGTTTGAATTTGTAGCATTTTATGTAAATAGAATCATACAGTATGTACTTTTTTTTTTTGTCTGGCTTACTTCACTTTGCAACCCCATGTGTGATTCTTTTGAGATCCATCCATCTTGTTGTATGTACCAAGGTTTATTGCTTTTTATGTTGCTGAGAACTATCCTATTGCATAAGATATATTGTGTTTGTTTGGCCATTCACCTGTTGATGGACATTTGGGTTGTTTTCAGTTTTGGGGTAGTTTGAATAAAGTTGCTAGGAACAACATACTTGTGTAAGTCTTTGTATGAACATATGCTTTTACTTATTTTGGTTAAATATATAGGAGTGAAATGGCTAGGTCACATGGTAGGTATAAATTTAATGTTTTGAGAAACTGCCAGACTTTTTTCCAAAGTGGTTGCATGATTTACACTCCAACTAGCAGTGCTTGAGACTTCCAATTGTTTTATTTCCTCACTAATGCTTGGTTTGATCTGTCTAATTTTAGACATTCCAACGAGATATAGTGGTTTTAATTAGAATTTCCTAGATAATTAATGATTAATGATGTCAAGCTTGTTTTCTTGCATCATCTGTATGTCTTCTTTAGCGAAATATATCTTCAAATCTTTTGCCTATCTTAATAATTACACATACTTACAGAGTTTTGACAGTTCTTTGTATACTATAGACATAAAGCCTTTCTGATATGCTTCTTTGAAAATATTGTCTCTGAGTCTGTGATTTATTTTTTTTCTCTCTTAACAATGTCTATCAAAGAACAGAAGTTCTTAGATTTGATGATGTCCAATTCATCAATTTCATCTTTTTATGGATTATGCTCCATTTTGAGTTCATTCTTTTAGATAGTGTGAGATTAGGATGAAGTGGATTTTGTTTTGTTTTGTTCTTTTACACATGGATATTCAATTGTTTGAGCATCATCCATTTAAAAGACTGTCATTTCCACACTAAATTGCCTTTGCATCTTTCTTGAAAATCAATTGATCATATATGGGTGTATTTTGGACTCTATTTTACTTCACTGATCTATTTGTCTCTCTTTATATCAACACCATACTTTCTTGATTGCTGTAGTTTTAGAAGTCTTGAAATCTGGTACTGTAAGTTCTCCAACTTTGTTATTTTTCAAAGTTGTTTTAGCTATTCTAGGTCCTTTGACTCACATGGATTTTAAAATAAGCATAACAATTTCTACAAAAAGCCTTCTGGGATTCTGATTGAGACTGTGTTGAATCTATAGATCCACTTGGAGAGAACTGATATCTTAGCAATATTAAACTATCTAAGCTATGAATACAGTTACACATTTATTTAGGTTACATTTAAAAATTTTTTTAACTTATTTTTTTAAAATTAATTTTTGTTAAAGTATAATTGCTTTACAATGTTGTGTTGGTTTCTGTCATACAGCAAAGTGATTCAGTTATATGTATATACATATATCTATTCCTTTTCAAGTACTTTTCCCTTTTAGGTTATTACAGAGTATTGAGCAGAATTCTCTGTGCTAAATGGTAGGTTCTTGTTGGTTGTCTATTTTAAATACAGTGGTGTGCACATGTCAATCCCAATCTCCCAATTCACCCATCCGCTTCCTCCTTGGTATCTATATGTCTGTTCTCTACATCTATGTGTGTATTTATTTAGGTTATCTTTAATTTACTTCATCAGAATTTTGTAACTTTAAATGCACAGTTTGCACACTTAAAAATCAGATGTATTTCACTAATTTACATTTTTTGATGCTATTAGGAATGGTACATTTACATTTACAGACTTTTACATTTCAATTTCTGATTCTTCATTTCTATTAAAAAGAAATACATTGAAGGCAGCCAGATTGGAAAGGAAGAAGAAAAACTGTCACTATTTGCAGATAACATGATATTATATATGGGAAACCCTACAGACTCCACTAAATAGCTGTTGGAACTAATAAATGAATTAAATAATATTACAGGATATAGAATCAATATACAAAAATCTGTATTTCATACACTAAAAGCAAACTATCAAAAAGAGAAATTAAGAAAACAATTCTGTTTACAATTGCCTCAAAAAGAATAAAGTAACTAGGAGTAAATTTAGCCAAGAAGGTGAAAGACCTGTATGCTAAAAACTATAAGATATTAATGAAAGTGAAAAAGACATGAATGAGTGGAAAGATATTACCTGCTCATGGATTTGAAGAATTAATATTGTTAAAATGTCCATACTATCCAAAGCAAATCCATAGGTTCAATGAAATCCTTATCAAAATTCCAGTGGCATTTTTTTCACAGCAATAAAACAAATTATCATAAAACTTGTATGGAACCACGAAAGACCCTGAATAGCCAAAACAATCTTGAGAAATGAAAAAGAAGCTGGAAGCATCATGCTCCTTGATTTCAAATGATATTACAAAGCTATAGTAAGCAAAATAGTATGGTACTGGCATAAAAACAGATGTGTAGATAATGCAACAGAAGAGAGAGCCCCAAAATAACCCTCCACATATATGGTCAGTTAATTTATGGCAAAGGAATAAAGAATATACAATGAGGAAAGGACAGTCTTTCCAATAAATGGTGTTGGGAAAACAGGACAGCCACATGCAAATGAATAAAAATGAACTACTATCTTATGCCGTAGACAAAAATTAACTCAAAATGGATTAAAGACTAGAATGTAACACCTGAAACTATAAAACTCTTAAAAGAAAACATAGGCAATAAGTTGTCATAGATCTTGGCAGTGATTTTTTTAATCTGACACCAAAAACAACAACAAAAAAACAAGTGGAACTATATAAAACTAAAAATCTTCTACACAGCAAAGGAAACCATCAATAGAATGAAAAGGCAACCTACTGAGAAAATACTTGCAAATCATATGTCTGATAAGGGCTTGCTACCTAAAATATATAAAAATCTAAACAACTCAGTAGCAAACAAAACAAAAGAATCCAACTGAAACATGGGCAGGATATCTGAACAGACTGTTTTCAAAAGAAGACCCACAGATGGCCAACAGGTACATAAAAAGATGCTCATCATCAGGGACATACAAATCAAAACCACAATGAGTTATCACCTCACACTTGTCATAATACTATTATTGAAAGATAAGAAATGGCAAGTATTGGCAGGGATGTGAAGAAAACATAACTTTTGTGCACTGTAAGTGGAAATATAAATTGGTATAGCCATTATGGAAAACAGTATGGCAATTCCTTAAAAAATTAATAATAGAACTACCATATGATCCAGCAATTCCACATCTGGTTATTTAGCTAAAGAAAATAAAAACACTGACTCAAAAAGATATATGTACCCCTGTGTTCACTGTAGTATTATTTATAATACCCAGGTACACAAACAACTTTAAGAATCCATCTTGATGAAAATGTGGTTTATATTCATAATGGAATATTATCCAACTATAAAAAAAAAAATGAAACCTTGCCATTTGTGACAACATGGATGGACCTTGAGGACATTAGGCTCAGTAGAACAACTCAGACAAAGAAAGACAAATACTATATGATCTCACTTTTATCTGGAATCTAAAAAAAAGGAAACAGAGCACAGAGTGGTGGTTGCCAGAGCAGTGTGTGTGGAGTGGGTGAAGGGTGTCAAAAAGTATGAAGTTTTAGTTATAAAGTAAATAAGCCATAGGGATGCAATGTATAGCATGGTGACTATAGTTAATAATGCTGTATTGCATATTTGAAAGTTGCTAAGAGATTAAGAGATTAGATCTTAAAACTCATCACGAGGAAAAAAATGTCTTTAGTATGCATGGTAACAGACATTAAGTAGGCTTATTGTGGTGATCATTTCTCAGTGTGTATACAAACATCAAATCATTATGCTGTACATCTGAACTAATGTTATATGTCAATTATACCTTAATAAAAAAGAAATAGATTTTGTTCATTGATTTTTGTCCTGTAACATTGTTAATTAATTTGTTTGTTCTAGTTACTTTGATAGTTTGCATTGAATTTTCTATATAGATGACTTGCAGATGTCTGTAAATAGAATTTTACATTTTTCTTTTCGATCTATTCTTTTCTTTCTTTTTATTGCCTTATTTCACTGGAGAGAATCTCCAGTACAACATTGAATATAAATGATAAGAACTGATATTTTAGCTTTTTCTGATTTTAGGAGGAAAGCATTCAGTCTTTCACCAATTAAATATGAGGTCACCTGAGGTCTTTATTGATAGTCCCTATTGAGAAACTGTTCTTCTCTTCCCAGTTTTCTGAAAGTTTTTTTTTATTATTATTAGATATGGATATCAGGTTTTGCCAAATTTTTTTATACATCTACAGAAATGACCATATTTCACTTCATGATTTTAAAATGTTCAGCCAATATTACATTATTGGAATAAAGCCCTCTGCACTGTGATATACTTTTTGTATATTTTAATTACAATTTCCTATAATTTTGTCTTTTGTCAGTGTTTATTAGGGATGTAGATTGGCAGTTCTCGTTTCTTCTGTCTTTTTCTGATTCGGGTATCAGTGTAATAATAACTTCCTCATAGAATGAGTTAGAAAGTATTCCCTCCTTTTTAATATTCTGGAAGAGTTTGTGTAGGATTGGTGTAATTTCCTTTTGCTAAAGTTTGATAGGATGCATCAGTAAAGCCATCTAGGCCTTGAATTTGTTGTGTGTGTGTGTGGAGAGGGGGCGGTGTTTTTTAACTACAAATTGAATTTATTTAATAGTTATTGGGCTACCCTGATTAATAGTCCCATATTCTTTTTTTTAATTAATTTATTTTTTATTGAAGGATAATTGCTTTACAGATTTTTGCTGTTTTCTGTCAAGCCTCAACATGAATCAGCCATAGGTATACATATATCCCCTCCCTTTTGAACCCCTTCCCATCTCCCTCCCCACCCCACCCCTCTAGATTGATACGGAGCCCCTGTTTGAGTTTCCTGAGCCAGACAGCAAATTCCCTTTGGCTATCTATTTTACATATGGTAATGTAAGTTTCCATGGTACTCTTTCCATACATCCCACCCTCTCCTCTCCTTTCCCCATGTCTATATTCTCTAGGTCTGTTTCTCCATTGTTGCTCTGTAAATAAATTCTTCAGTACCATTTTTCTAGATTCCGTATATATGTGTTAGAATATGATATTTATCTTTCTCTTTCTGACTCACTTCACTCTGTATAATAGGTTCTAGGTTCATCCACCTCATTAGAACTGACTCAAATGCGTTCCTTTTTATGGCTGAGTAATATTCCAGCATGTATATGTTCCACAGCTTCTTTATCCATTCATCTATTGATGGACATCTAGGTTGCTTCCATGTTCTAGCTATTGTAAATAGTGCTGCAACAAATAATGGAATACATGCATCTCTTTCAGTTTTGGTTTCCTCAGGGTATCTGTCTAGGAGTGGGATTGCTGGGTCATATGGTGGTTTTATTCCTAGTTTTTTAAGGAATCTCCATACCGTCTTCCATAGTGGCTGTACAAATTTACATTCCTACCAACAGTGCAAGAGCATTTCCTTTTCTCCACACCCTTTCCAGCATTTATTGTTTGTAGACTTTTTGATGAGGGCCATTCTGACCGGTGTGAGATGATATCTCATTACAGTTTTGATTTGCATTTCTCTAATAATGAGCGATGTTAAGCATCTTTTCATGTGTTTGTTAGCCATCTGTATGTCTTCTTGGGGGGAAATGTCTGTTTAGGTCTTTTTCCCACTTTTTGATTGGGTTGTTTGTTTTTCTGGCATTGAGTTGTATGAGCTGCTTGTGTATTTTGGAAATTAATCCTTTGTCAGTTGTTTCATTTGCTATTATTTTCTCCCATTCTGAGGGTTGTCTTTTCACCTTGCTTATAGTTTCCTTTGCTGTGCAAAAGCTGTTAAGTTTAATCAGGTCCCACTTGTTTATTTTTGTTTTTATTTCCATTACTCTAGGAGGTGGGTCATAGAGGATCTTGCATTGATTTATGTCATTGACTGTTCTGCCTATGTTTTCCTCTAAGAGTTTTATAGTTTCTGGTCTTACATTTAGATCTTTAATCCATTTTGAGTTTATCTTTGTGTATGGTGTTAGGAGGTGTTCTAAGTTCTTTCTTTTACATGTAGCTGTCCAGTTTTCCCAGCACTATTTTTTGAAGAGTCTGTCTTTGCCCCATTGTACATTCTTGCCTCTCTCTGCCAAAAATAAGGTACCCATAGGTGCATGGGTTTATTTCTGGGCTTTCTCTCTTGTTCCATTGGTCTATATTTCTGTTTTTGTGCCAGTACCATATTGTCTTGACTGTAGCTTTGTAGTATAACCTGAAGTCAGGAAGGTTGATTCCTCCAGCTCCAGTCTTCTTTCTCAAGGCTGCTTGCTATTCGGGGTCTTTTGTGTTTCCATATGAATTGCGAAATTTCTTTGTTCTAGTTCTGTGAAAAATGCCATTGGTAATTTGACATGGATCACATTTAAACTGTAGATTGCATTTGGTAGTATAGGCATTTTCACAATGTTGATTCTTCCTACCCAGAAACATGGAATATCTCTCTGTTTATGTCATCTTTGATTTCTTTCATTAGTGTCTTATAATTTTCTGTGTACAGTTCTTTTGTCTCCTTAGGTAGGTTTATCCCTAGATATTTAATTCTTTTTGTTGCAATGGTGAATGGGATTGATTCCTTAATTTATCTTTCTGATTTTTCATTGTTAGTATATAGAAATGCAAGTGACTTCTGTGTATTGATTTTATATCCTGCAACTTTGCTATATTTGCTGATTAGCTCTAGTAATTTTCTGATATTATCTTTAGGATTTTCTATGTACAGTATCATGTCATCTGCAAACAGTGAGAGCTTTACTTCTTTTCTGATCTGGATTCCTTTTATTTCTTTTTCTTCTCTGATTGCTGTAGCTAGGACTTCCAGAACTATGTTGAAAAATAGTGGTGAAAATGGACACCCTTGTCTTGTTCCTGATCTTAGGGGAAATGCTTTCAGTTTTTCACCATTGAGAATAATGCTTGCTGTAGGCTTATCATATATGGCCTTTACTATGTTGAGGTAGGTTCCTTCTATGTCCGTTTCTTGAAGAGTTTTAATCATAAATGGGTACTGAATTTTGTCAAAGGCTTTTTCTGCATATATTGAGATGATCATATGGTTTTTATCTTTCAATTTGTTAATGTGGTGTATCACATTGATTGATTTCCATGTACTGAAGAACCCTTGCATCCCTGGAATAAACCCAACTTGATCATGGTGTTTGAGCTTTTTGATGTGTTGCTGAATTCTGTTAGCAAATATTTTGTTGAGGATTTTTGCATCCATGTTCATCAATATATTGGCTTGTAGTTTTCTTTTTTGTGTGTTGTCTTTGTCTGGTTTTGGTATCAGGGTGATGGTGGCCTTGTAGAATGAGTTTGGAAATGTTCCTTCCTCTGCAACTTTTTGAAAGAGTTTTAGAAGGATAGGCATTAGCTCTTCTCTAAATGTTTGATAGAATTCTCCTGTGAAGCCATCTGGTCCCGTGCTTTCATTTTTTTGGGAGATTTTTGATCACAGTTCAATTTCAGTGCTTGTAATTGAGTTGTTCATAATTTCTATTTCTTCCTGGTTCAGTCTTAGAAGATTGAACTTTTCTAAGAATCTGTCCATTTCTTCCAGGTTATCTATTTTATTGCCACATAGTTGTTCACAATAGTCTCATAATCCTTTGTATTTCTGCATTGTCTGTTGTAACCCCTCCTTTTTCATTTCTAATTTTGTTGATTTGATTCTTCTTTTTTTCTTCATGAGTCTGGCTAAATTTTGGTTTATTTTGTTTATCTTCTCAAAGAATCAGCTTTTAGTTTTGTTAATCTTTACTACTGTTTCTTTCTTTTTCATTTATTTCTGCTTGCATCTTTATGATTTCTTTCCTTCTACTAATTTTGGGGTTTTTTGTTCTACTTTTTCCAGTTGTTTTAGATGTAAAGTTAGGTTGTCTATTCAATGTTTTTCTTGTTTCTTGAGGTAGGGTTGTACAGCTATAAACTTGCCTTTTATAACTGCTTTTGCTGCATCCCATAGGTTTTGAGTTGTCATGTTTTCATTGTCATTTGTTTCTAGAAATTTTTTTATTTCCCTTTTGATTTCTTCAGTAACCTGTTGGTTATTTAGAAACATGTTGTTTTATCTCCATGTGTTTGTGTTTCTTACAGTTTTCTTCTTGTAATTGATATCTAGTCTCATAGCATTGTAGTTGAAGAAGATGCTTGATACAATTTCAATTTTTAAAAATTTACTGAGGTTTGATTTGTGACCCAAGATGTGGTCTATCCTGGAGAATGTTCCTTGTGCACTTGAGAAGAAGGTGTATTCTTCTATGTTTGAATGGAAGGTCCTGAAGATATCAATGAGATCCACCTCATCTAATGTATCATTTAAGACTTGTGTTTCCTTATTAATTTTGTTTTGATGATCTGTCCATTGGTGTGAGTGGGGTGTTAAAAGTCTCCTACTATTATTGTGTTACTGTCAATTTCTCCTTTTATGTCTGTTAGTGTTTGTCTTATGTATTGAGATGCTCCTATGTTGGGTGCATAGATATTTATAATTGTTTTGTCTTCCTCTTGGATTGATCTCTTGATCATTATGTAGTGTCCTTATTTATCTCTTCTAATCTTCTTTATTTTAAGGTCTATTTTGTCTGATATGAGGGTTGCTACTCCAGCTTTCTTTTGCTTCCCATTTGCATGGAATATATTTTTCCATCCTCTCACTTTCAGTCTATATGTGTCTTGAGGTCTGAAGTGGGTTTCTTGTAGACAGCATATATATGGGTCTTGTTTTTGTATCCATTCAACTAGTCTGTGTCTCTTGGTTGGAGCATTTAATCCATTTGCGTTTAAAGTACTTATTAATATATATGTTCCTGTTGCCATTTTCTTAATTGTTTGGGGTTGGTTTTGTAGATCTTTTTTCTTCTATTGTATTTCTTGACTAAATAAGTCCCTTTAACTTTTGTTGTAAAGCTGGTTTGGTGGTACTGAATTCTCTTAACTTTTGCTTGTCTGAGAAGCTTTTTATTTCTTCATCAATTTTGAATGAGATCCTTGCTGGGTACAGTAATCTTGGTTGTAGATTTTTCCCTTTCAGTACTTTAAATATATGCTGCTGTTCCCTTCTGGCCTGCAGAGTTTCTGCTGAAAGATCAGCTGTTAAGTGGATGGGGTTTCCCTTGTACGTTACTTGTTGCTTCTCCCTTGCTGCTTTCAATATTCTTTCTTTGTGTTTAGTCTTTGTTAGTTTGATTAGTTTGTGTCTTGGCATGTTTCTCCTTGAGTTTATCCTGTATGGGACTCTTTGTGCCTCTTGGACTTCATTGGCTATTTCCTTTTCCATGTTGGGGAAATTTTAAACTATAATCTCTTCAAAAATTTTCTCATACCATTTCTTTTTCTCTTCTTCTGGGATCCCTATAATTTTAATATTGGTGCATTTGATACGGTCCCAGAGGTCTCTGAGACTGTCCTCAGCTCTTTTCATTCTTTTTACTTTATTCTTCTCTTCAGAAGTTATTCCCACCATTTTATCTTGCAGCTCACTGTTCATTCTTTCGCTTCAGATATTCTGCTATTGATTCCTTTTAGAGTATTTTTAATTTCAGTAATTGTGTTGTGTGTCTCTGTATGTTTGTTCTTTAATTCTTCTAGGTCTTTGTTGATTGATTCTTGCATTTTCTCCATTTTGTTTTCAAGGTTTTTGATCATCTTTACTATCATTATTCTGAACTCTTTTCCAGGTAGTTTACCTGCTTCCTCTTCATTTATTTGGACTTCTGTGTTTCTAGTTTGTCCCTTCCTTTGTGCAGTATTTCTCTGCCTTATTATCATTTATCTTTTTTTTTTTTTAAGTTATTGTGTTTGAGGTCTCCTTTCCTTGAAGAATTCAAGAAAGTTGAATTCTTTCCTTGAAGAAGGTTGAATTCTTTCTTCCTTCTGGTTTCTGCCCTCCTAAGATTGATCCAGTGGTTTATGTGAGCTTTGTATAGGGTGAGATTTGTGCTGAGTTTTGGTTTGTTTGCTTATTTTTCTCTAATGGGCAAGGCTGAGTGAGGTGGTAATCCTGTCTGCTGATGATTTGGTTTGTATTTTTGTTTTGTTTGTTGTCTAGATGAAGCATCCTGCACAGGGTGCTACTGGTGGTTGGGTGATGCCGGGTCTTGTACTCAAGTGGTTTTGCTTGTGTGAGTTCTCACTATTTGATACTCCCTATGGTTAGTTCTCCAGTAGTCTAGAGTCTTGGAGTCAGTGCTCCTACTCCAAAGGCTCAGGGCCTGATCTCTGATCAGGAACAAAGATTCCACAAGTGGTTTGTTAAGGCATTACATGAGTTTAAAACAAATATCCAAAAATGAGAAACCAAAGATGAACCCCAGACAAATGGCAGTTACAAAATCAGGCAAATAATAATTAAAATAATGGAATATACACATATACACCCATGAGCGAAGTGAAAACAGTCCAACAAACATAAAGTACAGTAGATTGACCTGGCAAACAAAGGAAATCAAAAATTGTATTTACCAGTTAAGAATAAAACTAACTTAAGCACAAACTGGAAAAGAAAACTAAAGCAAGGTGCCAAGTGGGGAATAAAGCAATGAGAGCAAAACTAGCAAATATGTTGAGAGGAAAGGGAAGAAAGAAAAGAAAGAAAGAATATGTAAAGTTAAATAGAGGTAGATGAAGAAAATTTATATACATTAAAGATTAACTGCAAGGGGAAAAGAACAATAGGAAAGGCAAACAAAGGAATAAATGTAGAAAAAACACAATAGGTTTAAAAAAATTAACAATATATAAAAGAAAAGAAAAAGACAGAAGAAAGAAAAAAGGGGAAAAAAAGGGAAACTTCACAGAACTGCAAAAGCCTAACGTAGAGGCAGAGGTTTATAACAACAATAGAAAGTATGACTGGATATACACATATACATAGACACCTATAAGCAAAATCAGAACAGTGCAACAAACATAAAGTACAATAGATTGACCCAGTAAGCAAAGGAAACCAAAAATTATATCTACCAGAACAAAACTAATTAAAGCACAAACTGGAAAACAAAACTAAAGCAAGGTGCCAATCGGGGAATAAAGCAATGAAAATAAAACTAACAAATATGTTGAGAGGAGAGAAAGAAAATAAAGGAAGAATAGATACACAAAGTTAAATAGAGGTAGATAAAGAAGATTTATATATGTTAAAGATTAACTGTAAGGGGAAAAGGACAGTAGGAAAAGCAAAGAACGGAATAAATGTAGAAAAATAATAACAGGTTTAAAAAATTAAAAATTAAAATTAAGAAAAGAGAAAAAAAAAAAAGAGGCAAACTTCACAGAACTGCAGAAGCCCAAAGTAGAGGCAGAGGTTTATGACAACAATAAAAAATGTGACAGAGAAAAAAAAATCTCAAAAGCTTAACTGGATTTCTTAGTGTCGATGAAATTGACAGCTACAACAGAGCGGGGAAAACATGAAAAGGAAAAAGAAAAAAATCCAACAGACTTTACAGAACAAGTAAAAAAACAAGAATAATAAACGTTTTTCTTGAGTCACTGCCGTCAGGGTCCTCTCCCATGCTGGCAGTCACCGTCCACCTCCCCTCCCTAGGAGGCCCTCCGACACTGTGCTGACCTCTGGACCCGCTGTGAGGGCAGCTCAGAGTCTAACCTGCTCCCGCTCCTGTGTGTTCTTGCCTCCAACGTCCACAGCTATCAGAGCTAGTGCGTTTTCTCGTGTGGGCGCTCTCAATAGCCTTTCATATCTTTCATCAATGCAGAGTCTGCTTAGTTGATCAGGTGGGTTTAATCTGCAGTTTGTACAGCTGACGGGAAGGTGTTGGGTCTTCTTCCTTAGCCACACTGCCCCTGAGTTTCACTTGTGGTTTTATTTCCACTCTGCATGTGGGTCATCCACTGGGGTTTGCTCCTGAGGCTGCCCTGGAGGACTTGGGTGTGCCCCTGTGAGGGCCAGGGGTGGAGGTGGTGCCGCTGCTTGGGCCGCAGGGGTTCTGGCAGCGGCAGGGACTCAGGGGGGTTGGCGGCTAGGGCAGCAGGAAATATAGTGCTCTGGAAGGGTACCGGCACCCAGCATTGGCCAATAGGCTCCAGTATTTTTGCCTGGAGAACCCCCTCTCTGACAGAGAAGCCTGGCAGACCACAGTACAGGGTCGCAAATAGTCAGACGCGGCCAAAGCGACCCTGCGTGCATAGACCCAACACTTTTTTATGCCTGTGGCAGCTCTGCCCCAGGGAGAGCTGAGCGTGAAGGTGGCGCAGCGGCTCGGCTCGCGGGGACCCTGACAGCGTGTGCAGGGACACGGACTGCCTCTCCGCAGGAGGGATGGCCCTATCAGGGTCTTTTTTCGAACCTCTTGTAGCTGGCGATCAGAAGGCCTCTTTGGCCAGTCTTTCTCCTTAGCTCCGCCTGTTCAGGCACTTAGAGGGTTCCCTCTCCTGGGTTCCTCCCAGTATTCTCTTACCATCTTTAGAATCTGTAGTGATGTCTCTCTCAATGATGGCAATGTGTTTACTCCGTTTTCTTTTTCTTAATCAGTCTGACTGGGGTGTTATTAATTTTATTGATCTTTTCAATAAATACTGAGCTTTTGGTTTCACTAATTTTTCTGTATTGTTTTTTCTGTTACCAATTTAATTGACTTCTGCATTTTTTGGGTTCATCCTGCTCTTTTTCTAGTTACTTAAAGTGGAAGATCAGACCATCGAGTTGAGAACCGTTTTTATACAGGCGTTTAGTATTATAAATTTCCCTGTAAGTATTGCTTTTAATTGTACCCTACAAATTCTGATATGTTGTGTTTTCATTTTCATTCAGTTAAAATTTTTTCTAATTTCCTTCGATTTATTCTTTGACCTGGGACCTACTTAGAAGTATGCTATTTAAAAATATTTGGAGATTTTCCCAGAGATGTTTCTGTTATTGATGTATAATTCAATTCCATTGCAATCAGGGAATATCTTTATATGAATTGACTTCTTTTAAAGTGACTGAAACTTGGTATATGGCCCAGAATATGGTCCATCTTGCTACATATCTTATGTGCACTTGAAAATAATGTACATGCTGCTGTTGTTGTGTAGAATGGCCTATAAATATCAATTATACCAATTTTTGACAGTGTTTTAGGTTTTCTGTGTTTTAAGGTTACTTTTTTACTCATTCTGTCAATTATTGAGACAAAGGTGTTGAAATCTCTAATTATAATTGTGGACTTGTCTATTTATCATTGTAATTCTATTATTTTTTGCTTCGTATATTTTGCAGTTCTGTTATTAGCTGCATAAACATTTAGAATTATTATGTCTTGAGTAAATTGATCCCTTTATCAATATGATATGGTATTATTATCCTTGGATATATTTGTTGCTCTGAAATCTACTTTGTTTGGTATTACCATAACTACCTGTTTTTTTTTTTAAACTTTTTATTTTTTTTAAATTTTTTTAATTTTTTATTTTTTTTTAAACTTTTTATTTTATATTGGAGTATAGCTAATTAATAATTAACAACGTTGTGATAGTTTCCAGTGGACATACTCAATCATATGTATACAAGTATCCATTCTCCCCTGAACTCCCCTCCCATCCAGGCTAACACATAACGCTGAGCAGAGTTCCCTGTCCTATATACAATAAGATCTCGTTGGTTATCCATTTTAAATACAGCAGTGTGTGCCTGTCGATCTCAAGCTCCCTAACTCTCCCTTCCCTCTATTCTCCCCCTCTGGCAACCATGAGTTCATTCTCTAAGTCTGTGAGTCTGTTTCTGTTTTGTAAATAATTTCACCTGCATCATTTCTTTTTAGATTCTGCATATAAGGGATATCATATGATATTTCTTCTTCTCTGACTTATTTCACTCAAAGTGACACTCTCTAGATCTATCCGTGTTGCTGCAAATGGCGTTATCTCATTCTTTTTAATGGTCAAGTACTATTGCATTGTATAGATGTACTACAGCTTCTTGATCCACTCCTCTGTTGATGGACATTGTAGGTTGTTTCCTCATCTTGGCTATTGTAAACAGGGCTACCGTGAATATTGGGGTGCATGTTTCCTTTCAAACCATGTTTTTCTCTGGATATATGCCCAGAAGGATTGCTGGATGATATGGTAGCTTTATTTTTAGTTTTTTAAGGAACCTCCACACTGTTCTCCAAAGAGGCTATACCAATTTACATTTCTACCAAGTGTGTAGAAGGGTTCTCTTCTCTTCACAACCTCTCCAGCATTCATTGTTTGTGGATTTCTTGATGATGGCCATTTTGACTGGTGTGAGGTAGATGTCTCACCCTGGGTTTTTTTGATGAGTGTTAGCATACGTAGTGGGTTGAATAGTGTCCCCCACCAAATTCATGTCTACTTGGAATCTCAAAATGTGGATCTTATTTGGAAATAGGGTCTTTGCAGATGCAATTGAGGATCAAGATGCGATCATACTGGATTAGGGTGGGCCAGTGAGACTGTCCTTGTGAGATAGCAAAGGACGCACAGAGACGAAGGGGAGGCCGTGTGAAGACGGAGGCAGATACTGGAGTGACGCTGCCATAAACCAAGGAACACTGACGTCACCAGAAACTGGAAGAGACACAGAAGAATTCTTCACTAGAGCCTCCAAAGGGATCATGGCCCTGCCAACACCTTGATTTCATACTTCAGCTTCCAGAACTGTGAGAGATATACACTTCTGTTGTTTTCAGTCACCGAGTTTGTGATAATTTGTTACAAGCAGCCCCAGGAATCTAATGCAACATGGCATATATTTTTACCATCCCTTGGCTTCAAAACTATCTGTGTCTTTTTATTTAAAGTGGGTTCTTTATTCCTATAGTTGGACTTTGCTTTATTTACCCAATCTTAAAATATTTTTTTCTGGATGAGTTTAGACCATATACCTTAATTTGATTTAAAAAATGGGGGGGTGAGTGGGTTTAAATCTAACCTTTTTGCTATTTGCTTTCTGTGTTCTTTTCCTGACTTTTTTAGAATTAACTGTTTATTTTTATTATTTCATTTCATGTCCTTTGGAGGGTTACAATTGCTTTAAGCAATTGGTTGTGATATTTCTTTCATTTGAAGTTCATTGAGGTTTTTGGATATGTGAGTATGTAGTTTACCATCAAGTCTGGAAAATTTACAACCATTGTCTCTTCAACCTTTTTTTTTTTTTACTTTCTCCTCCTTTGGGGATTTCATTTAAGCATGTATTTGGCTTACTGAAGTTGTCCTGCAGCTCACTGATGCTCTGTTTCTTTTTTTTTTTTTCTTTTTCAGTCTTTTCCCCTCTATTCTGGATAGTTTCTATTACTGGGTCATCAAGTTCACTCTTCTTTCCTCTGTGCTATCTAATTCCCTCCAGCTTATTTTCCATCTCAGATATGACAACTTTTTTATCTCTAGACATATGATTGGGATCATTTTTTAAATATCTTTAATGTCTCTACTAAATATGCTCAATCTTCCCTTCAGCCTCTTGAACATATGGAGTGCAGTTATAATAACTTTTAATATCCTTGTCTATTAATTCCATCATCTGTATCATTTCTGGGTCTGTTTCAATTGGTTGGTTTTCTCACTACATGTCTTATTCTCCTACTATTTTTCAGTCCTAATTTTTTTATTAGACATCAAGCATTGTGAATTTTACCTTATTGGGTGCTGGATATTTTTTTTCTTCCTATATGATTCTTCAGCTTTATTCTGGGGTACAGCTAAATTACTTAGAAGCCATTTGATATTTTTGTTTGTTTTTCAGATCTTGCTTTTAAGTCTTGTTCAACTGAACCAGACCAGAATTTTTTCTAGGGTTAATTCTGCCTCACAAATTAGGCAAATCCCTTCCTGGTACTTTTCCCAATGTCTCATGAATTCTGAGGTTTTTCCAATCCAGCTGTTGAAAACAAGAACCATTTCTAGCATTGTGAGGGCTAGGAATATTAGAATATTTGCTTCTAATCTTTTCTCTTTTCATGACCTTGGATTGTTTCTTCACATATATGCATTGATTAGAACTTAGCTAGAGGTTCAAGAAGGACTCTTTCTGCTGATCTCCAGAGCTCTCATCCCATTTACAGCCCTCTCTTTCTCAGTTGTTGGCCTTTGAATTCTAGGCTCTTTGCCAACCCACCTCCATCTCCTCAACTCAGGAGACTGCTGGGTTCTTCCTGGGCTCCTCCTCCCCACAGTGTGGGCTGGATTCTCTCTAGGCAGTTAGCTGAGGTAATCATAGGACTTTAGTTCAGTTCGGTTCAATCACTCAGTTGTGTCTGACTCTGCAACCCCATGAACCACACCACGCCAGGCCTCCCTGTCCATCACCAACTCCCGGAGTCCACCCAAACCCATGTCCATCGAGTCGGTGATGCCATCCAGCCATCTCATCCTCTGTCGTCCCCCTCTCCTCCTGCCTTCAATCTTTCCCAGCATCAGGGTCTTTTCAAATCAGTCAGCTCTTCACATCAGGTGGCCAAAGTATTGGAGTTTCAGCTTTAGCATTAGTCCTTCCAATGAACAACCAGGATTGATTTCCTTCAGGATGGACTGGTTGGATCTCCTTGCAGTCCAAGGGACTCTCAAGGGTCTTCTCCAACACCACAGT
Source organism: Cervus canadensis (assembly GCF_019320065.1). NCBI lineage: Eukaryota > Metazoa > Chordata > Mammalia > Artiodactyla > Cervidae > Cervus > Cervus canadensis. The sequence continues at coordinate 18,360,833 of NC_057391.1, forward strand.
TCAAAAGCATCAATTCTTTGGCACTCAGCTTTCTTCACAGTCCAACTCTCACATCCAAACATGACCAGTGGAAAAACCATAGCCTTGACTAGATGGACCTTTGTTGGCAAAGTAATGTCTCTGCTTTTTAATATGCTATCTAGTTTGGTCATAACTTTCCTTCCAAGGAGTAAGCATCTTTTAATTTTATGGCTGCAATCACTATCTGCAGAGATTTTGGAGCCCAGAAAAATAAAGTCAGCCATTGTTTCTACTGTTTCCCCATCTATTTGCCATGAAGTGATGGGACCAGATGCCATGATCTTAGTTCATAGGACTTACCTCATTTATTTCTGACCTCCCAAGGATCACTGTCCTTTTCTTTCTCATATCTAGTGTCTTGAAAACTGTTGTTTCATGTATTTTGTCTGGGTTTTTCTTAGTTGTTTTAGGCCAGAAGGTAGTTGGCAGCAGAATTTATATCTTTGCCTTACTCTTCTTTTTTTTTTTTTCCAATAAGATTTATTTATTTAAAATATTTATTTATTTATTGGCTGTGCCAGGTCTTGGTTGGGGTGTATGGGATCTAGTTCCTTGACCAGGATTTGAACCTGGGCTTCCTATACTAGGAGCTCAGAGTCTTAGCCACAAGACCACCAGGGAAGTCCCCCTTTGCATCACTCTTTATCCATTCTCCGTTCCCTTGTATGTCCCTCCAATTCCTGCTATTGCCAGAAATGTCATCTATGCAGAACCTTCCTTTAGATCAGCAGGAGGCAATGTGGCAGCAATGAGGGACACACTGTTGAAGTCAAACATACTAGGCTCAGATCTCAGCTCTGCCAATTCCCTGTGTAATGTTAACCAAGTTATTTCACTCCTGTGAGCCTCACTTTCCTTATTTGAAAAACAGGGAAAAAATGAGACCTAGTTGTAGAAGCATTGTGAGAATTAAGTAAGGTGATGCATAGAAACTGACTAGCACCAGGTAATGGGCTCAATAATATAATTCAATGACTGTATGACTGAATGAATACAAGTAGGATTTGTTTTTTAAATTGCTCCAATTTCTTCATTGTCTGCTCTAGCTCTGTTCCTAGGGACAGTCCTACCGTTACTCTAGAGCTCCCAGAAAGGGTGACCAGCTCTAAATTTCTTCTACCAACAGAGGGGAGCAGTCATGTGGAGAAAGTCCAATAGCACATACTAGAAATATCACAGACATTTGGCTGCATGAAGCATTATAATGATCTTTTCTTTGCGGCAGATTGACTTTACTAATTAGGTTGGACTTGAGCCAATGTTAAATACAGTTTGCATGTACAGAACACAAACCAATTGGCAGAACTGGGGGGACTCAGAAACACTTTAGGTATCAGGACAAGCCAGCTATGATTAAAGCTTTGCTTCAGATAATTCTCTCTCCCCCAGCCTCCATTTTTCTGAGCTCTTTAAATATTAGGGCTATTAACCCTTTATCATAGCTGCTGCAAACATATCCTTCTCATTTGTTATTCAATTCTGTTTTTAAATTAAAATCTGATGTAAACAGAATTTAACTTTTTTATGCAGTTAAACTATGGATCTTTCCTTTTGTAATGTCTTCTACCAATTTTAGGCCTTAGAAAACCCCCCATCGAGAGGTCAGATAAACATTCATCTTTATTTTCTTACAGTTTTTAACATTTCTTATTCTATCTAGAATTTATCTTGATTTGGATGTGTGGTGTAATGTGTGAAGGCGTTGTATTTGAGATAATTAATGCTAGCTGCTACAACTGTTAAACCCTGAAATCTCAAAGCCTTAACACAACAAATCCTTAACTCTCACTGATGTCAAGCCCAGTGACAGGTAGCACTCCCAAGCATGTGCCTCCAAGTGGTGCCTCAGGAACCCAGGCTGCTTCAGCCTGCAATTCTACCATCTCAGTCTTTTGCTTCTAGTTCTCAGACCCCATAGAATTTCAGGTAAGAACTACCTGCTGTTGCCTGAAGATCTAATTCAGTTTTTCAAATAGCCAACCAATTACCTGGTGGCATTTACTGATCAAATATGAACTTGTTATGTGTGCACTGTGGTCTAGGCTACTTATTTTGTCCTATTGGGCACTATGCTAGATTTTTTTCCCAAACTACCTTATGTTTTAGCATCCTCTCAAGTGAGTCCCTCCCTCATTGTTTTCCATTGTCAAAGTTTTCTTGGCTGTTACCTGATAGATGATATTCATGTTACATATCATCTCTTGGCTCTGTGAGCATATCAGGTGTATTAGCACATCAGAGACTGCACCTACCCCCTGGGGTTCAATGAACAGCTCAGATGGAGGATGTCTGCTACATTCTAAATGTCTGCTTCTCTCCTAGACCCTTATGTTGAAGTCCTAATGTGATGGTGTTTGGAGGTGGGGCTTTGTCATGAGAGAGGAATCCATGATAGGTTAGTGTCCATATAAGAGAAGGAAAGGAGTTAGCCCTCTCTCTCTTTCCCATATAAGGATACAGGGAGAAAGTGGCTGTGCCTAAGCCAGGAGTTGGGCCCTCACCAGACACTGGATCTGCCAGTTCCTTGAGCTTGGATTTCCTAGCCTCCAGAATTGTGAGAAATAAATGCTTGTTGTTTTAGCCACCCAATTTCTCATGTTTCTGTTACAGGCAGCCCAAACTGACTAATACAATGTTCAAATCCTTGTCTCCATCTTTTAACCCTTCTCCAAACTCCAGACCTACATTTCTAAGTTCCTGATAGATACTTGGAAATACCTGGAAATTTGGCTAGCTCCTCAGGGAAGATCTAGGTCATGCTGAAGCTGATGGCTGATTTTTTATAAGTCAGAGGTAGAGGTAAGTTGAGAAAAGGGGAAGAACTGATGCTTCAAAATATTCCCTCATCCCCACACAAAACCTAGAGGAATAATTCAAGGGTCTTTTTACTTGGGAGGGTCTGCTCCTCCTTGGGAAACCTTGAGAAAACCATTTCATGAGTCTATACTCTCCTCACTGTGGCTGGGGTTGAGTCAGGAGGAGAGGAAGTTCAGCAAGGGGTCAAGGGATGGTGTGGACGTTGGCCCCAGTTGCCAGCAAGAGGGCCTTCAGGATGAGTGGGGTGCTTTTTCACCATCTGCAATGAAGAATGGATGTCACTAAAACCATAATAACAGCAATTGCTCTCAAGACTTCCCTGGTGGTCCAGTGGTTAAGAATGTGCCTTGCAATGCAAGGGACGTAGGTTTGATCTCTGGTCGGGGAACTAAGATCCCACATGCCACAAAGTAAGCCCATGTGCTGCAAAAAGAGAGTCTATGCTCCTCAAAGCAAGATCCTGCACGATGCAGAAAGATCCTGTGTGCTGCAACTAAGACCTGATGCAGCCACATAAAAAATAATAGTGATTGCTCTCAGTTTTTGAGCACCTGCTATGAACTGGGTATTTTGAGCAAACTCTGGGAGAAAGTGGACAGAGGAGCCTGGCAGGCTATAGTTCATTGGCTTGCAAAGGGTTGGACATGACATAGTGACTGAACAACAATGGATTTTTGAACATGAACTCATTTGAGTTTCGCAACTCCCTGACAAGCTAACCAGTGTGACCGTGGTAAAGAGATGAGGAAAGTCAGATTCAAAAATTCGTGTAGCTTACCCAAGGCCACAGAGATAATAAGTAGCTGAGCTGGGAGTTATACTAAGTCAGTTGGCTCAGAAGGTGGTGCTCCATCTACTCAACTGTGCTGTATCTGCCATCTTTCAGACAGTAGGGAGACCTGGAATATTTAAAAACTGGCAAGCAGAGTTTAAAATTGTCTTGAAAATTTGTTATAGTTGTGTGAGGGCGGGATGTTCCATCTTGCTAGTGTGGTGGAGGGAGAATTTAATTCTTCATGCTGAAATATAGTGATGTGTTTGGAGAAGAGGGAACCAATTGGCTAGAATAGCGAAAATGGAATTTCTGGACCTAAGACAATTGCTTATATTTGCCTTTTGCTTTGATGGATAGACCAGCTATTAAGGACAAGGGCCAGTACCTCTAATATAAAATAGAGAGGAACTGGTTAATAAGTCTTAATGAGCCTCGAGTTGAACCTGGGCTAGGAGAGAGCTGGATTATGGATGATGGTAGAGACCAGCCAGGCTTCTGTGGGACTGAAGGCCACAGAAGAAGTGAAAATGTCTAATTCGTGTTGAAGGAAATCTTCTGTGTTCTGAGGAGATCCCTCTCCTATGGCAATCAACCTTTAGAGCATTCAGGCTTTAAATACAGAAAAGTAGTTGTCCTAACTGGCCTGTGATGACCCTGACACAGGATAACCACACTCTTTTTTTAGCCTAAAGGTTCTGAGTCTGTGATGGGTTATTCCAACCAGTTTGTATCAGGAAGCAGAAAAAAACCCCTTATTCATAGAGCAAATTGCAAGAAAAATGCTTGGGAGAGAGAGCAGATTAGGTTTAGCTATGGCCATGCTCCCTCTAATGCCCTGTGACAACCTAAGTCACCCACGTAGTTAAAGAGTGTCTCAGACAAATGGAAAACTCAAGCATGTTGGGATTTGCTGGGCATCATACTTTTCTGCAGTGTTTAGGGCACAAGAAACAATTATGCATTTTGCCTGGTGTGCCTCTTCCCTTAATGACTACATCCATGTGTATTTTAGAACTTCAGTCTTCTGTTTCTTATTCATTTACACTTTACACTTCAAAAGACTGTTTTGTAAGAGCTACTCAATGCACAAGAAGTCTCATGAGTTTTTCCTTCTAAATGAGCCAGCAACTTTCCAAGAATCAGGAAGCAGCAAGTTGCCAAGAATAAATAAATGATCTCCAGAAGGTTCAAGTTTGGTTTAAAACTCTGTAAGGTTTTAAGTAGGTTCTATATCTGGCTTAACTCCATGTCCTCATTCTAAGACATAAACCACAGGAAGGAAGGCTATTCCTGGCATGCAACTTTTCCCCAAGCATTGGATTTAATGATCATTCCCAATAATGATTAATTAGAAAATTCTAGCAAAACAGTCATAAGGCAATGATGTAAGGAGGAATGTGGGTATGGTGGAATAGCTCTTGTTTGGAAGTTATGTAGCCACAGGCTTGGTTCTGCTACAAAATTTGTTAGACAAAGTAAATCTTGTTTATCTGTACCTCAGTTGCCTCATTTATTGAAATGAAGAAGCGACAGTGCTGGTCTTTAAGATTCTATGATGAAAATTCATAATGATCCTTTGTCTAGTCCATGGAAGCAAGTAGTCTGGGGTTTCAGTAGGTTGATAAAGATTGGCATTAGGTGATTGTGTCCATGTCCAAGTATGAAGGTTAAAAAAAAGTGAAAGTCATAGACCTGTCAAAAGAAAATGTGTGTGGGAAGAGAACAAGTAATGGGGGATGTCTTAGTCAGTTAGGCTGTTATAGCAAGATACCAGGGACTGGATAGCTTTAACAACAAATGTTTATTTCTCACAGTTCTGGAGGCTAGCAGCCCAAGATCAAGATACCAGCATGGTTGGGTGCTGGTGAGGGCAGGGCCTGCTTGTTGCTTCACAGAGAGCTATGTCCTCGCTGTATCCTCACATGGCTAAGAGTGAGCTCAGATCTCTTCCTTCATTCCCTTTGAAGGGCACCAATGCCATCATGTAGAACAGAGGCATGTGTGCCTAATCACTTCAGTGGTGTCTGACTCTTTGTGACCCTAACCATAACCTGCCAAGCTCCTCTGTCCATGGGATTTCCCAGGCAGAATACTGGAGTGGGCTGCCATTTGCATCTCCAGGGGATCTTCCCAATGCAGGGATCAAACCCTCGTCTCTTATGTCTCCTGCATTGGCAGGTGGGTTCTTTACCACCAGTGCCACCCACCCCTATCACCTCATTCAGACTCAGTTACTTCCCAAAGGGTCTATCTCCAAACACTATTGGGGATTAGGGGCCTAACATATGAATTTGCTGGGGAAGGGGAGCACACAAATATGCAGTCCATAGCCAGGGATGTAACAGATGTTGGTATCTCCCCCAGATCCCTTGTCTAGCTGCTGTGGGTGTTGACTGCTAACAGTTCATATCTGCACGCTTGCCTGGAGGTGTGCTGTTGGCTGCTAGAAAGCTGGAGAAATGGGAGGTTACAAGTCTCACCCCTTTGGAAGCATCTTGGCCAATGACTGACCACTGGAGCAGTCTAGAAACCCAGCTTCCTTGCCTCTGGGCACTTGATGACCCAGGACTCTCCAGGGATCAGCTGTAGTTAGATTTCCCCTGACATCTTTATGAAGCTTCTCCTCCTGCTTCTCTCACTCATCTACAGGTTTCTCCTGAGGGTACTTCCTCAATGCATCACTTGCCCAAGAATCCATCTCTCAGTCACTGCTTCTAGGGGCCTGACCGACAATGCAGGTAAGAAGGAAAATGAATCGTGTAACTCATTAGTGTCCTAAGAAACATGCTGGGCTTGCAAGTCCTGGGCCTGGCCTGGACCAGGTCGTAGTGGAGAGGTCAGGGGTGCAGGGCACTAGAGATCTCTGGAAAATAGAGCTCTGTGGTCGGGGTAGGAGTTTTATGCAGCCAGCCAGCAGCCATTTGCAGAGAGTTATTACCGTGAAGACTCTGGGCTTGCCAGCAGCTTCACTCAGGTCAATTCAGTTCATGCTGTAACTTAACCAAGCCAGACCTTGCATGTGCCGAGGGTTCAGCAGTAGGCTGAGAAAGGGAGGGGATGGGCATCATAGCAGGGAATGGTCAGCATCTGTTCTGCCCAGGAGACATGTGAATTCAGGACTACGGGATTTGACAAGGAGGAAAGATAACACTCGGCTGAAGATCAGAGAAAACTTTCTGACGGAGATGGCATTTATTCCAGACCCTGAAGGATGCATCTGATTTAAAAATGTGGACATGTGGAGCAGAGCTTTCTAGGTGGAAAAAGAGTCTTATCTAAATGAACAAGCTCTTTTTCTCTGTGAAACTATACCGAAGTAAAATTTCAACCTTGGGCATGATTCACAGGTCTGAGACTCCATATGGGGAATTGAAACTAAGGTCCCGTGGGACTGAGAGCCCGGGGATATGTTTTCCTCCTGGAGAAAGCTATATGTCCCTTGTGAGCACACTCAAATACTTCCCAGGATGCACTCCCTTTCCTATGGTCCCATGTGATGGTGTATATCATGGTAAGGGACTTATTTGGGGAAGGCTACAGACTTCAGCTCCCTAGGGGAAGCCAGGGGGATGCTAAGTGAAGGGGAGAGATTGTGAAAGCTCCCTAAAGATAAGGACCCAGACTGAGTGAGGGCAGGAGAGAATACTACATGCCCGAAGCAGGGAATTCTCAGCGGAGACGAGGAAGCTAAGACGAGACGGCAGCTGGTGGTAGGCATCAGCAGATGGTCTGCCTCGCTGCCGGAGATGGAACAGCAATTGCAGACAAAGAGGCCGTCCCGGAGAGAGGAGGACCGCCGCACTGGCCCTTCTGCAGGAGTCCCTGGCCAAGCTGGGGAGAGAAGCCTCTCACCTTCTGCCAGAAAGTGGAATAAAGAAAAGATAAAGGCACTGTCTAGCTTTCATCTCTAGGAGGGTCAGGAAGCAAAGAGATGGATGGAGACTGCTGAGAACTAGAAATGCTTTTTGTCAAGATCAAGAAAGGAGCCTGGTGCACTACAACCCTTGAGGATTGTCTTCCCAGAGAGGTGGGAGTGGAAATGAACAAACAGGGACCAGTCTAAGCCACCAAACAGAGAGGACTTGGGGGAGATTATGTCAAAAGGGCTGAACAGTCATGGAGCCTTATGTTAGCATTTTTATCAAGGTATGAAGTCACATCCTTGGGATTTGAGATATTATTCTGACTTTATGATATTACAGAATTTTCACATAGCAAATCCTTTTCTTTGTGATTTCTCTTACAATTCAAACATTTAGAAAATTACCTCGTTCAAGAAGTTTGACTTCATAGTCTCCAAGTTTTGCAGTTTGAAAAATTGATTCTTTAAAATCCCTGGAATTAATTTTAGTGCATAGAGTGAAATGTGAGGACCTCATTTAAAAAATAATCTGTAACTCTCTCACTGATGAAAAGAGAAAATTGGTGTCTTGTTATTATAGCAATAATTAGGAAAATAGAGAAGGATTGAAAGAAGAAAAAAAAATCATATTTTTACCACCCAGAAGTACTCATTTCTGGTACATTCCCTTTAATTCTTTTGTTGTCTGTAGTTTTACTGATTGTAATCATATGATATATGCAAAATTATATAGGCTGATTTTTAAAACTGTAACTATTTTGATGAAATAAATGTAATGTGTGCTTGCTCATTAGAGAAATTCTGGAAAATACATAAGTTTATGAAGCAGAAAATGAAATTCAGTTTTGTGTATTTCCTTACAGTGTAATTTTTACAACATACTTTGATGTTTTTTAAATCATTGAGACCATACAGCCCATACTGAACTTTAAGCATTGTGAGCACATATTTGTAGGCTCTAGAGAGAAGATACTATGAAGAAGGGCATGGAAACATAGCTATATACATATCTAATCTATGTCTTATCTGTATTTGTGTGTGGAACCTGTGACCCATTAGTCTTTCACCCCAAATATGTCACTACTCAGGTTGCTCAATGTAAATTTTTTCAACTGCATTAGTAATATTTTATTTCTTGAGGCAGATAGTTTTTATTGTATTTTTTAAATTAAAATTCAGGGGACATCAAGATGTGTTTAGTTCCTTTGTAACATTTTATTTCGCAATGATTTAAAATTTATAAAAATAGAAAAAGAAGCATTCATGTACCCTGATTTACTTCTTGTTAACATTTTAAGCCTATTTGCTTTATCATATGCCCTCTCTCCCCAAATTTTTTTCCTGTACCATCTCATGGTAAGCTATGTACCTCATAGTCCTTTAACCCCAAATACTTTGGTGTTTCCTAAGAACAAAAATATTCTCTTAGGACTTCCCTGGTTGTACAGTGGATAGGAATCCGCCTGTCAATGAAGGGGACATGGGTTCGATCCCTGCTCCAGGAAGATCCCACATGCCACAGAGCAACTAAAGCCAATGTGCCACAACTCCTGAGCCCATTGTCCAGAGCTCTCAAGCTGCGACTACTACTGAGCCCGTGTGCTGCGACTACTGAAGTCCGGGCACCTAGATCGTGTGCTCCGCAACAAGAGAAGCTGCCATAATGAGAAACCCATTCACTGCCATGAAGAGTAGCCCCTGCTCACCGCAACAAGAGAAAGCCCGCATGCAGCAGTGAAGACCCAGTGCAACCATAAACACATAAATACATACAGACATACATACACACATAATTTAAAAAATATTCTCTTCACGACTACAGTACAGTTATCAACTTCATATACTTACAATTTGCATTGCTACAATACTTATCTAATCTATTGTCCATAGTCTAATTTTGTCAGTTGATCTAATAATCTCCTTTATTGCATTTTCTTCTCCAGCACAGAACCCACTGTAGGGTCAAGTACTGCTTTTTGTTGTCAAATCTCTTTAGCCTCTTTTAATCTGGAACATTTCCAGAGCCTTTCTTTGATTCTTAGGACATTGACATTTGTTAGGAACATAGTCCTGCCTGTCTTTTTAACTAGACTATCCCTCATTTATACAAATGCCCATTTTGATTAAATTATGATTATTATTTCATGATCAGAATACTGCATTGAAGATGTGGTGTTCTTTCAGAGTATCATATTTAGAATTATACAGTGGTCGCATGTCTCTCCTGTGCTTAGCTGCTCAGTCATGTCCAACTCTTTTGTGACCCCATGGACTGTAGTCCACCAGGTTCCTCTGTCCATGGAATTTTTTTCGGCCAAGAATACTGGAGTGGATTGCCATTTCCTCTTCCAGGGGATCTTCCCAACCCAGGGATCAAACCCACATCTCCTGTGCCTCCTGTATTGCAGGTGAATTCTTTACTTGCTGAGCCATCAGGGAAGCCCCCTGTCCCTCCTAACTACTGTTAATTGTAATTACTCTACCAAGGTGTTGCCCTATTTACCCCATTTATAGAATTAGTTCTTCCCCTCACACTTGCAACTTTTAAGAAGCCTGTAGATAGATACTTTAACATCAAAGCTTCCCCTAGAATTAGCATCCACTGATGATTCTTTCCTGATTCAATCTTTAAAATGATGATTACAAAATGAAGATTTTTCTAACCCTAGAATCCCTCCACACTCACCAGCTGGCTCTTGACATTCTTTAGGAGACCTCCTTGGCATTCAAGAGACTTCCCCCATCCCTATATATTTAATTATTATTTGTTCTTTATCAGTTTTCAGTATAGGCTCACAAACTCTTATTTTTCCCCCATGGTTTATAACATATTATTGCACTTATGTATTTTGGGCAGACTGTCTAAGATGTGGCCAGTGGAAACCCCTTCAAGGTAGCTTCTGTGTCCTTGTGATGTGTCCCAGCATCCTTCAAGTACCTCCTCACTTTCTGGAGTAACAAGATGTTCTAGGCTCATCTTGTGCCCACCCTGTCCTAACCTTGGAATCAGCCATTTCTCTAAGGATCTAGGTGTTATGTACTTAGTTTTAAGAGTTTTGCATGGTTTATTACAAAAATTATAAACTCATCACTCCTTTAATTTCTGGCTTCCCAGAGGCAACTACCTTCATCTCTAACTGATTCTACTTACCTTTGAATTACTAAATAACACATGTCTGCTGTTCTAAATTTTTCATAAGTGTGGATATTTCCCATCTCCTTGTGCTCTCAATTCACTTATATCATAAATTTGGTTACCTCAGTATTCAATGTTTATATTATTATGATGATGTAAGTACTATTCATGGTTGAACTATGAATGTCCTTAAGATTACTTTTCCCTTCCTGCATAAGGTTTTATTTTCCCTGGAATCGATTGTCTTTACTTTCTCCATTTGCTTAGTTTCTTTGTGTATTATTATTTCTAATTCAACCCCAAGTCCTCTGCCAGTTCTCTAAATCTGCTCCTGAGAGCTCCAGATGCATCAGATGCACATTCAGTTTCACTTTCTGGAAGTACCTGTCCCTGGAACCTTCTGACCTGCTCCAGTTTGGCCTTGTTGTGATACAGACGTGATCTTGGTTTCTTTTACCATTATCTTGGGGAGTTCCTCCATCCCTTTCTGGATCTCTTTGTCCCTGATTTCCATCTCTCTCTACATTTAGTTCTTTGTTTTGATGAATCACAACCTCTGGTAATTTCTTTTCCACTCTTCCTTTTGGGGCCATGCAGCATGCAGGATCTTAGTGTCCCAACCAAGAGTTGAACCCATGTCCCTTGCACTGGAAGAGTCTTAATCACTGGACCACCAGGGAAGTCCCTCTAGAAGTTTCCTAAACAAACAAGAGACAAGAGTACTTTTTTGAGACCTTACATTTCTGAGAATGTCTTTATTATGCCCTCACCATTAATTGACAATTTGCTTGATTTAGGATTCTAGGTCAGACACAAGTTCAACTCAGAATTTGGGGGGAATTACTCCCTGTCTTCTAGCTTCTAATGTTGTTATCAATAAGCTGAAAGGCAATTCTGATTCTTGATTTTTTACATGAAAACATTCTTCCCCTTTCTGGAACTATCTCTTCTCTGTTTTCAGTTTCTGAAATTTTAATATGGCATGCCTTGATGTGTGTCTGTTTTCATCCATTAGGTATCAAAGGGTTCTTTTGATCTAGAAACACCTATCTTCCAGTTCTGAAATTTTTCTTGAGTCATTTCTTTGATAATTTCCTCTTGTTTTTCTTTCTGTGATTTGTGTGACAGACCTCCCAAATTGAGTCTCTTCTAATTTCCATTTTGTAAGTCCCCCTCACTTTCTGGAAGATTAAAAAAAAATTTCCAACAGAATCAATATTGTCAAAATGACCATAATACTAAGAACATCTACAGATTCAGTGCAATCCTTATTAAATTTTCAATGGCATTTTTCACACAGCTAGAACAAAAATTTTTTAAAATTTGTATGGAAACACAAAAAATCCCCCAAAAGTCAAAGCAATCTTGAGAAAGAGAAATAGAGCAGGAGGAAGTAAATGCCCTAACTTTAGACTCTACTACAAAGCTATAGTCATCAAAACAGTATGGTACTGGCACAAAAACAGAAATCTAGATCAATAGAACATGACAGAAGCCTAGAAATTAAACCACACACCTATGGTCACTTGATCTATGACAAAGGAGGCAAGACTATACAAAGGAGAAAATACAGACTCTTCAATAAGCGTGCTGGGAAAACTGGACAGCTAAATGTAAAAGAATGAAATTAGAACACTCTTTAACATCATACACAAAAATAAGCTCAAAATGGATCAAAGATCTAAGTCAGACCATATACTACAAAACTCTTAGAGAAAAACATAGGCAGAACACTATTTGACATAATCACAGCAACATCTTTTTGCATCTACCTCCCAGAGCATTGAAAACAAAAATAGAAAACAAATGGGACCTAATTAAACTAAACTTTTGCACAGCAAAGGAAATCATAAACAAAATGAAAAGACAACCCACTGAATGGGAGACAATATTTGCCAGCAATGTGAATAACAAGGGATTAATCTCCAAAATATATAAACAGCTTATGAAACTCAATTAAAAAAAACAAAAAAAAACAAACAAAAAATGGGCAGAAGAACTAAATAGACATTTCTCCAAAGGTGGTTATCAGATGGTGAAAAGCAAATGAAATGATGCTCAACATCACTAATTATTAAAGAAATGCAAATCAAAATTACAACGAGATATCGACTTATACCAGCAAGAATGGCCATCATCAAAAAGTCTACAAATAATAAATGCTAGAGAAGGTGTGAAGAAAAGGGAACCCTCCTGTACTGTTGATGGAAATGTAAATTGGTACTGCCACTATGGAGAACAGTGTGGAAGTACCTTAAAAAAAAAAAGAAAAGAAAAATAGAGCTATGGTATAATCCAGCAGTCACACTCCTGAGCATACATCCAGAGAAAACCAGCTTCAAAAAGATACATACCCCAATGTTCATTGTGGCACTGTTTACAATAACCAAGACAAGGAAGCAACCTAAATGTCCATTGATAGATGAATAGTAAAGAAGATATGGTACATATATACAATGGAATATTACCCAACCATAAAAAAGGAATGAACTAATGCTATTTGCAGCAATATAGATGCAAGTAAGAGAGTATCATACTAAGTGAAGTAATTCAGGACCTTTAGGTGTCATATGGGATCTTTAGTTGCGGCATGTGGAATCTAGGCCCAGACCCCCTGAATTGGGAGCAGGGAGTCTTAGCCACTGGACCACCAGGGAAGTCCCAGATGTAATTCTTTTGTTCCTCTGTATGTAAAATATTTTTCCCTCTCTGGCTTCTTTCAGGGAATTTCTTTATCTTTAATTTTTATTTAGTTTAAAAGTGATGTACCTAGATTGAGTTTTTTATTCTCCAGCATTTATCTTGCTTATTGTTCTCTGAGCTTCTTGGATCTGTGGTTTACAGACATTAATTTGGAGAGATTCTCTGTTGTTACTGTTTCCAACATTTCTTCAGTTCCTTTCTGTCTTTCTTCTCCCTCTGGTATCCCCACTGCATATATGTCATGCCTTTTGGAGTTATCCCATAGTCCTTGGATATTCTATTCTGTTTTTTCCCCTTGTCTTTTTTCTCTTTGCTTTTCCGTTTTGGAGCATTCCATTGATGTATGTTCTAGCTCAGAAATTCTTTCCTCAGTTGTCGGCAATCTACTAATGAACCTATCAAGGGCTAGAGTGGACTGGATTTGAGTATTTACAGTCTCCCACATGGGATGGGAGGCTAGAGCTCACTGGAGGAGATTTCCCTTCCTGTAGATCACTTAGGCATTAGGGAAATCCCAGATGTAATTCTTATCTTTGCTCATCTGTATGTAAGATATTTTCCCCTCTCCTTTCCTGATGAAGGTAAAAGAGAAACCAGTGTAGCTGTGACTGCAAGCCTTAAGTTTTTATAAACATGTGTCTGCAGGGCCAGGGTCCTTCGTTCAACAAATGTTTCCTGTGGGCCGTCTCTGCCACACACGCTGACTGGCATCAGCTCTCTCTGTTGATGCTTAGAGATGCTGTTTACAGCATCTTTGGGGACATGAGGCATTCCAGAGGGCAGTCTCTGAGGAAGTGGCTTGGCCTCTCTGAGCTCCCATGAGTCTTTGGCATCCACTTTTAGGGGAGAGGATGGCTGGGAGGGGCACACGAGGCTTTCTCTGAAACTAAGAAGCCATGAGGTTGCAATTCCACAGGAGCAGGCAGAATTGTACAAACTCCAATGAATTAGGAGTGTAAATGGAGCGGTTCGACTTGGCTTGCACAGTACAATAAAGATCTGCAAACACTCAGCTTCGTATTGAATTCGAAGCAGGGTGATTAATTCATTATTCACTTCCCTGCCTGGAAGGGAAACCGTGTATACCCGGGGGCCAGCGTGGATGAGCACAGTCATAAATCACGCCATTACAAGCCTTGCAATGAGAAAATCAGCTGGCTGGAGGGGGACGCTCTGCAGGCAGCAATAGTGGCTGGAGAACCAGGCTGTCGAGGCCGGTCGGCCAGCTCCCTGGAGACGCACCAGTTGGCCAGTCATTCGGCCTTCCAGCCAAGATGGCCAGCCTCTCGGCCACCCGGCTTGGCACTTCCTGACCAGACCACAAGCAAACAAACTCCACTCCACCCAGGAGTGCTTCTGTGACCTGAGGTAACCTCTTCTGAAACTGGGCAAAATACTAGGAATAGTGTTAGGATCTGTCTGAAAGCCTTCTATGGTCCATTTGGGATAAACCACTACCTGCTCACCTCTCTGGGCTGTTCTGGGTCCCAGGTCCTTCTGGTTCAGCCAGAGGACCAGGCTGGTCAGCATCTCCCAGCTGGGAGCCCTGGATGCCCCCAGCTGCTAACCATGAGTCACAGCCTTTGCCCAACAATCTCTGCTGCCTTCAGGACACAGCCCTTTGGGAGACCAGAGTTTCATCTAGAGTTGAAAGGTACCACATGGCACAGAGCATCCCTGTCAGGTGGGTTTAGCCACTATTGGAATACAACATGGTCCATCAGGTAGACAATTTTTTCTCTTGCAAGCAAGACACCCTTAGTTTCCTCAACTGTTTCTCATATTTCAAGATTTCCAGACCTCCCATGTCCTGACATTTTGTCATAGACTATTTCTCTTTATTTATTACTGTGCTGTGCTTAGTCGCTTCAGTCATTTCTGACTCTTTGCAACCCCATGGACGCCCACCAGGCTATTCTGTTCATGGGATTCTCCAGGCAAGAATACTGGAATGGGTTGCCATTTCCTTCTTCAGGAGATCTTCCCGGCCCAGGGATCAAACCCGCATCTCTAATATCTCCTGCATTGGCAGGTGGGTTCTTTACCTCTAGTGCTGCCTGGGAAGCCTTATTTATTACTATCTCACTTTAAATCTCCAAACCCCCAAGTGGGATGTAGCACCTCCCATGTGTTCTTATCATGAAAATAACAATAATTAAGGCTATGTTTTTTTTTTAATTTGTTTTTGAGAAAGATTTATTTATTTATTTAGTACTTTTGGCTATGCTGGGTCTCTGTTGCTATGTGTGAGCTTTCTCTAGCTGCAGCGAGCAGGGGCTATTCTTTGTAGTGGTGCATGGGCTTCTCATTGCAGTGACTTCTCTTGCCGTGGAGCACAGGCTCTAGGGCATGTGGGCTTTAGTAGTAACAGTGCCCAGGCTTAGTTACCCAGCAGCACGTACGATCTTCCTGGACCAGGGATCAAACCTATGTCCCCTGTCTTGGCAGGTGGGCTCCCAACCCCTGGACTGCCAGGGAAGTCCAGTGTGTCTTTTTTAAAAAAATAATTATTTAGTTAGTTTTAAAATTTTTTGGCTGTGGCATTTAGCATGCAGAATCTTAGTTCCCCCATCAGGGATCAAACCCTCACCCCCTGCAGTGGAAGCACCCGGTCTTAACCACTGGACTGCTAGGGAAGTTCCAAGGCTTACTATGTCTTAATGCTTTATATGTATCATCTCACTTAACTCTCGGTGACCTGGTGGTGTAGTTATTAATTCTAGTTTACAGATGAGGCCTGTAAACTAGAGGTAAAATGGCAACCCTTGGTCAGTCTGACTCTAGAGATCATGCTTCTAACCTTGATGTGCCTGCTCACTCACCCGAGTCTGGTGAGTTTATTAGCTAAGATACTAGAGACATCTGTTTCAAGGCCTGCCAAACTTGGGGGCTTTCTTCCTTAGAGCCAAGTTGAGCTTTGAGAGCCTGGCCAAAACCCTTTCATCTCTACCAAAATTACCATCAAAACACAAATAATAATAAAATAATGAAAGTGTTATCCACACTGCTTTCTCCTCTTCTAGAAAAGGGAGAAGGGATCCTTATTTCTCACATTCATCTCTCCAGGCAGATATTACGGCTCAGTATGCAATCTGTTTACACCTTTCTTTTACCTTATTTCAGACACAAAAGAGCATCTTCTCCCTAATCTGTTTATGGCACAAAAATACAAGCAAACAGGATTCCTTAACAAAAGGGTCTCTAACCAAGGGATTAGTGGATAATGCTCATTCACCTCAGGACTCCCAGGCAGCTATCTTAACAAAAAAAGAGCAATGGGACTCAGCCTGCCTTGCTTAAGAACAATAGGTATAATCTATTAATACCCTCCCTTCCCCTAAGAAGGGAAACAATGTTACATGGCTAGAACCATGGGACCCAGGCTCCAGTTGGGGATTTGACCAAGCATTGCCCATAGCAACACTGCACATGCATTAACAAAGCTTCCAGTGAATATTTAATGAGGGATATTCTGATTGTACTTAAATGTGGGCTGTATTTGACATTAGGGTTAAGAAGAAAGGATGGAGGGTTGGGCTGCTGCTTATATAAGGTTCTCTCATCCTAGGAGAAGTTGGATGACCTGGAATGGGCATCCAGGTGGGCCCTACAGGGACTGCTCTTTGACCACACCAAGCCAACCCGAGAGATGGTACAAGGAGTTCAACTCCTACATTACTTGCAACCTCAAGGCAGTTAGAATTGCTCAAAGCCTGCCCAATGTGCTGGCCTTGCTCCAAACACACAGGAATATGGAGGCAAAACACCAGCTGGTGCCTGTCAACCATCCATTAGGATCAGCATAGGAGGTGGGTGGCTAAGAGCTGTCTATTTGGGGCAAGGGCATGAAGACTGAGGACAATTTGTAGAAAATCGTTTGTGGCTCAATCCCAGAAGCAAGGATCCACAATTACCTGAACTCAGGATGCTGTGTACTGATGTGTGTGTTCAGATCCATCACCCAGCATGACTTTCCCAATTAGATGTTATGAAAACTAAGCTGTCATGGAGTTGAATATGCTGAGGGATGGAGCACACATCTACTACTCAAATGAAGCGAGCTCACTAAACAGGTGCCAACCTGAAGGTATGCTTGTTTGCATTCAAAATTAAAATTGCATCCAAAAAAGCATGTAAAAACTTAACAAAACTTCCAACCAGAGGTAAAAATATTCAAGCTCAGTGTGCTTTTGAGTGGAAACTTACATATCAAATATAAAGAAATATAAGCAATAATTTAGTAAGGTGTTACTTTATACATAGTAAAATGCACAAGGATGAAGAATAGACCTTGATGACTTTTTGTGTGAATGTGACCTTTTACATATATGGCCACTTCCGAGATCAAGGCATAGAATTCTTTTTTACCCCCAGAAAATTCATTTATGCTCCTTCCCAGTCAATTCCTACTCCCTGATAATAACCACACCAATTCTTCCACCATATTTTAACTTTGCCTCTGCTTGAACTTCATATGAGTGGAATGATAACCCATGCATTCCTGGCTTCTTGTGTTCAGTATGTTTTTGAGATTAATCCATGTTGTTGCATGATCAGTGGTTAATTTTTTTTTTTTTGCTGAGTAGTAATTCATAGTATCTATGTAACTGGGTTTGGTTTTTCTTGTGTCAATGGATTCTTGTGTTATTTACAATGTTTGGTTATTACGAATAAAACAGGAATGAACTTTTTTGCTTATATGTGTTGTATAAGTCTTTTTGTGTGAAAAGATTCTGGCTTCCTCTAGGGTCTATACCTAGGTGGAGAACACTAACAGAATCTGCCAAGTAATGTATGATAAGTTTAAAGATAACATAGAAATGTGAAATAAAACTAGTAGAAGTTCCAGACTTCCTGGTGGTCCAGTGGTTAAGAATCCGCCTGCCAATGCAGGGAACGTAATCCCTGGTCCAAAAAGATGCCACATGCTGCAGAGCAACTAAACCTGCAACTACTGAAGCCCGCACACCTAGAGCCCGTGCTCCACAAGTGAAGCCACTGCAATGAGAAGCCTCTGCATTGCAACAAGGGAGTAGCCCCAGCTCGCCGCAACTAGAGAAATCTCTCGTGGCAACGAAGACTCAGAGGAGCCAAAAATAAACAACAAAATATTTTTTTAAAGTAGAAATTCCTTAAGGTTTGCTTGCAAATTCATAATATATTTAAACATAGTACAATAGGAGGAATCACCCAACACTTAAAATGCTTTATAGAATAGAGACAGAGTGACTTTATTCTTAAGAGCCACAATGTGCTCTTAAGATACACATTTTCAATATCTGGAACTTGAAGCAAATTGACCTTAGGCAAATTGGTCTCAGGCAATTTGGCCCAAAGGCCCAATGGAGATTCTTGTCAAGATAAGCCTCCCCCATTCTGTACTGGTGTAATTGAACTTATAAACAATGCAGAATTGACATTCATCCCTGTGAGATTTCATTCCAGTGGGAAGGACACATATATTTATGAGCAGGGATATATGGGATTAGGATGTTGGAACAAGTAGACACTTGGTGGAAGGAGGGAAAGGAATTTCTTGCCCTGTTCACAGAGCTCTGGGGGACTTATAATGGGCCACAAGCTGGCAGGATGCCCAGAGAGCTAAAACGTGGCTGAGCCAGGGCAGGGGCCTGAGCTGGGAAGGTCTGATGGAGCTCAAGTGCAGCAGTGGGGTTTGTTTGGCAATGTCGGGACTCATTTGTGGGGAGGAACTGGGGTGTCATTAAGTTAATGAGGAGAATAAGGTAGAGGCTGACCCTGGGCAGAGTGGCATAGGGAAATAGGTAACCAACAGAGGCCCCAGCATGAACAGGCTGTGCAAGTTAGTATTTGTCCAAGAAGGTGGAAAAACTGAGCTTAAATCAGCCCTCAGCAGGTTTTTGCCATGGTTGCTGCTATTTCAACCTTCATTTCCAAAATGTGTCAGCAGATATGACTGCAAATTTTAAAAATTTATAGTCTTTCATGTGTGTTCACTATCTCTTTTGCCTTAGTGTCTTCCACGCTTTTGATAAAATTGGCTTCTATGTCATCTTCCAAGTTATTAATAAAAAATATTAACCTGGACAGAGCCAGAACAAAGCCCATTGGAACGCCGCCAGAGACCCCCCTCCCCCCAATCCAGGGTGACATGGATTCATTCATCAACACACTTGGAGAACAATTGTTCAACCAACTATAAATCTACCTCTCAGCCCCCGCTGACAGGTCTCCACTTTTGCACAAGAGAATCAGGAGGGATTCACTAAAAGTCCTCACAGAAATAAGACACTGAGCCTATTACACCTTCCCGACCCACTAGTCTAATAATTCATATGAAAAAAGAAATGAGGTTAGACTTGTTCTTAGTGACTCTGCACTAGTTCCTGGCAAACAGTTTCTTTTTAAAGTACTCTGGAAACCACCTGTTTAATAATCCCATCAAGATTTTTGTTGGTGCTGGTGGCACTCATCAACCAAGCTGTAAATTTCATCTATTACCCCATTTAAAAATCAGGACATTTTCATACTTCTGGCTATGTTCTCAATTTTCTAGGACATCGCAAAGATTTTACAGGTAACTTTTGTGGCCATCTGGGAGCTCATTTGTCTGGACAGTTGACTTAAACTCACTTAAGCAAGCTGAGTAGTGTATTTGGTCTAAGCGAACTTCCAGGGTATAAGTGGAAAGCAACTTTATGTTGTCTCCATCTGTCCCTTCAAATGAATCCAGTGGGGGATATCCTTCTGCTGTTTGTGGTTGAAAATTCATCAGTTGCACGACTTTTCTGATTACTCATGATAATGAAAGCTAATAGTCACCAGTCTCCATTTTGATGCAGAAATATAATCCTATGTAAGGAGCAGAACTGTGAGCTTTGTTTCAAATGGAATCTTCCTCATAAGCCTGGGCCTGCTGCAGGCAGAAAGGTTACAGCTGGTCACACTGTGTGTTAAGCATCTTCTTTTTTTTAAATTTTTTAAAAAATGTTTTATTTTTGGCTGTGCTGCGTCATCATTGCTTTGTGGGCTTTCTCTAGTTGCAACAAGATGGGCCTACTCTCTTTGGTGATGCACAGGCTTCTCATTGTGATGGCTTTTCTTGTTGTTGACACAGGCTCTAGGGATGCAGGCTTCAGTAATCGTGTCTCGGGGGCTCTAGAGCGAGGACTTAGTAGCTGTGGTACACAGGCTTAGTTGCTCCGAGAATCTTTTTGGACCAGGGATAGAACCTGTGTCCCCTGCATTGGCAGACTCCTATCCACTGTACCACCAGGGAAGTCCCAGGCATCTACTTTTTTTTACCCTTTCCTCCTACCTGAGGGTGCAAACCTGGAATTCTGACTCCTCTGGGGTGGGGTGGTGCTGAGAAGTCTTAAGAGCAGGGAAGCTACTCTGGTACTTTTCTAAACTCGTTTTTCACTCCCTGTGCCTGGCAAGTGTTTCAAGCCTTCTCATTCTTTAGGTTTTTCAGTCAGGAATCAGACCCCTATTTCCTGTGTCCCGTCCTCAGCCTCTGCTCTCTGACTGCTCTCCTTTGAAGCCTTCCTTTCTTTCTCTTGCTCGATGAAGGGCAAGTACCCATCGTATACAAACCATTCTCTCCAAAGACCTCTTCCTCCCAAATGCTCTCCCATCTCCACCCCTCTGACCCTCAATGCTCTCAGTGTGGTTTTAAGGGGTTCAAGAGAAATTCAGCCAGTTCAAAGGCACTTATGCAATATTTGAACAGTGGCCTCCCATGGAATGTGACTTTTCTCTTCATTTTGCAACCAAAGGGGAGGTGGAGTCCAGTTTGTATATTTGGTTAGAGTGGTTTCCTGCTATCTGCACTCCCATCTTGGCCTTCGGTTTCCTCCAGTCTGGTTTGATGGCATTTCTTCTTGATAGAGAGACAGATGAAAATCCAAGTTAAGAACCTACATGTTCTTTCTGAAACCTCCCCTTGTTACCTGCCATCTTCCTCAAGCACAGAGATTTTCTTCCTTTTTAAAACGTTTGCTTTTAAAAACCACAACTATCAAGTCATTCGATTAATTTATAATGAATAATAGAACAGTATATAGCTCTAAATACATTACTTCCTATTGGTCCAATTAAAACAGAAGAGGGGACTGGGGAGATCAGGGGGAAGAATTCACTTAATATGTGCTCGTCACTTTATATTCACCTTACTAAATAATCAAAATATTTATTTTGGTAAATATTATCATTCCCATTATATAAATAAAGAAACTCAGGTATAACAAAATGAAGTGACTTGTCTAAACTCTATAATTACCTGGGTATATGTGTTTCTTATTATATCTCTGAATTTCAAATTACTGTCATAAGATAAACTACTGTGCTTGGTAAAATAACAAGTAGATCCAATTATTTTTACAAAAAAACAACAAAAAAAGCTGTCTCTCTGGTGAGGGATATGAAAAAGAAAATAATAATCACCAGCTATGAATATCTAAAAGGTTGATATATTTCTTTTTAATATTTTACTTAGGAATATGCATATAATCAATTTATAAAATTAAAATAATATGTTATACAGAGCCCTGAATCCTAATTCTTAAACTCATTATACTATGAACATTTTTCATTGCCAATACAATTATTTGAAAATCATTTTTAATGGTTTCATGCTCGTCCAATGTATGGGTACACCAGTATTTAATCTTTCCTTATTGTCAAATACTGAGGTTCTTTCCATTTTTTACCACTTTGGATAATACTATAATGCACACCATTGTGCATAAATCTGTGTTTGAATTTCTGACAATTATTAGAAGAGGAGTTGCTGGATCAAAGTGTACAGAGTTCTTAAAGGCTCCTGATACAACTTGCAATATTGCTTTCTAGAAAGGTTTGTAACAGATGGGTTTATCTTAATGGACAGTGTCACCATCAAACTCCATTAGTCTAAAAGACCCATTTCTACACTAGGGCCAGTCAACAAAACCAGGACATTTGTGCAGGCTGGCTAGATCATTCCCTTCTCTGGACAATATCAGGCATACAAAACAAAAATGTTTTTGGCTGCAGTAATCATTGTCTACAAATCAGGAATCCATTTGGAGGGAGTGGAAGCCGGGAGTACCTTTGTATATCTGCATATTCGTAGTCACGGTTCTCCTTGGAAGGCTGTACCTTCCTCTGATCCAGCCTGCACTGGGTTCACTGCCTTGCAGCACAGCCCTGCCTTAGCTGGGTGGACCAGAAAGCCACGGGCAGGGCAGTTCTGTTTGCTGTCAGTCACGTTCTGGTCACACTTTCCTGCACATAATTTCAGGGCTCCTCTATGGACCCAGAGCCCTGCCCAAGAATCCCCAGCAACACATCTTAATAAACACATCTTAAGGTGGGTTTGTTTTGCATCTATCACAGGTTTAATTGTCCAGTTTTGCTTTCAAGTGGTGACTTTCATCTAGAACTTATTCTAAACCCTGCCTGTTTCCTACCCCAGGACCACACTTTTTAAGACAGAAAAGCAACATGCAGTAATACTAAAGATACATTTAAACAACAACATTTTAATAACTTTTCCCTCTAATTTCAAAAGCAGCACGTTTAAGCAGAAAATGTAGAAAATCCAGGAAACTAAGACGGAAAGGATGCGGAGTGACCAGCGTGGACTACGTTCTGCCCAGCAGGTGGGGTGTATACAGGTCTCAGCAGACATCTGTGAGGGGTCAGCAGGGGTGACACTCAGCTCAACAGATGTCAGTGGACATACAACAAAGACTGGGAATGGCTAAGAGCCCTCCCACTTGACACTGTATAAGCCCAGGAACTTACTGCCAATGCCAGGAAAAAGGGGAGGGAGAAACCTCTGAAATGATGGGGGAGAAAATAGTAAGAGCAGGAGAACGGCGCCAAATACAGAAACGAAGTTTGTTTGTAAGAAAACAAAAAAGCCCAGACTCTGACTTGTATTCTCTTTCTCACTCCCCGTGGCTTCTGATCTCTGACTTCAGCTGTACCAACCACCAGACTCTGGTGGTACCTCAGCTGGGTTCTGTCCCGGTACCCGAGAGGGTTGGAGGGAAAGACGTAGCATGTTTTGGGCTCCCCATGGGAGTTAGCCTTGCAAGTCACCATGGAAACTGGAGATACTGTGATTGTTCATGCTGCGCTTAGAGGGAATGTGTTCTAGTGAAGGCTAGAAAAGCAACTCTTAGAAAGGCTGTCAATGGTCCTCCGCCTCTGAGGATGTCTTTCCCTAATTCTCCTTCATTGGAACTGGGGGAGCTAAATCTCTGAAAGCAGCAGGTGGATATAAAAAAAGACAACAAAATAAAATAAACAGCTCTCAGTAGGGCCATGAACACACCAGGAGGAAAGGAATTTGGTTTCCCTGGGCCATGATACTGGTCCTGCCTCTTTGTCCTACAAGGGCTCTCTGAGTCAAATGGCACAGTTGCCTTTCTCTTGCGGGGGTGGGTGGGGGGTCCTTATTTTTGCACTCTGAACCCTTGGCAACATTTCAGGGGAGCCCCAGGATAGGGCAGCATCCTGTCAAGATTATACAGCATCAGAGAGAACCACTGAGGCAGGCTCTGGAGTCCCTGGAGACCTCTGAGAACAGGGCATGTGTGACAGGATTGTTACTGCAGTGATGTCTATAGTTACAAATTGGAAACATCCAAAATGCTGATCCATAGGAAAACACTTAAACAAATTAAGGTACATTCATACAAAGGATCTCTATGCCATCATTAAACTGGAGTGGGTAGCCTTTCCCTACTCCAGAGGATCTTTTCAACCCAGGGATCAAACCCAGGTCTCCTACATTGCAGGCAGATTCTTTATCAGCTGAGCCACAAGGGAAGCCCAAGAATATTAGAGTAGGTAGCCTATCCCTTCTCCAGCAGATCTTCCTGACCCAGGAATAGAACCAGGGTCTCCTGCATTGCAGGTGGATTCTTTACCAACTGAGCTATCAGGGAAGGCTTAGAAAATATATAGACTTATGTAATTTAAAGGGAACATGAATATGTTTACATGTTCACTGTGAAAAGGATAAAGACAGTATGCACAGTCAGTCAGTCAGTTCAGTTGCTCAGTCGTGTCCAACTCTGCGACCCCATGGACGGCAGCACACCATGCTTCCCTGTCCATCACCAACTCCTGGAGCTTACTCAAACTCATGTCCATAGAGTCAGTGATGCCATCCAAGCATCTCATCCTCTGTTGTTCCCTTCTCCTCCTGCCTTCAATCTTTCCCAGCATCAGGGTCTTTTCCAGTAAGTCAGTTCTTCGCATCAGGTAGCCAAAGAATTGGAGTTTCAGCTTCATCATCAATCCTTCCAGTGAATATTCAGGATTGATTTCCTTTAGGATGGACTGGTTGGATCTCCTTGCAGTCCAAGGGACTCTCAAGAGTCTTCTCCAACACCATAGTTCAAAAGCATCAATTCTTTGGCGCTCAGCTTTCTTTATAGTCCAACTCTCACATCCATACATGACTACTGGAAAAACCATAACTTTGACTATACAGACCTTTGTTGGCAAAGTAATATCTCTGCTTTTTAATATGCTGTCTAGATTGGTCATAGCTTTTCTTCCAAGGAGCAAATGTCTTTTAATTTCATGGCTGCAGTCACCATCTGCAGTGATTTTGGAGCCCCAAAAGGAAAGTCTGTCACTGTTTCCATTGTTTCCCCATCTATTTACCATGAAGTGATAGGATCAGATGCCATGATCTTAGTTTTCTGAATGTTGAGTTTTAGGCTTAATTTTTCACTCTCTTCTTTCACTTTCATCAAAAGGCTCTTTCATTCTTCTTTGCTTTCTGCCATAAGGGTGGTGTCATCTGCATCTGAGGTTATTGATACTTCTGGCAATCTTGATTTCAGCTTGTGCTTCATCCACCCAGCATTTCTCCTGATGTATGCTGCATATAAGTTAAATAAGCAGGGAGACAATATACAGCCTTGATGTATTCCTTTCCTGATTTGGAACCAGTCTATTGTTCAATGTCCAGTTCTAACTGTTGCTTCTTAACCTGCATACAGATTTCTCAGGAGGCAGGTCAGGTGGTCTGGTATTCCCATCTCTTAAAGAATTTTCCACAGTTTATTGTGATCCACACAGTCAAAGGCTTTGGCATAGTCAATAAAGCAGAAGTATATGTTTTTCTGGAAGTCTCTTGCTTTTTCGATGATCCAACAGATGTTGGCAATCTGGTCTCTGGTTCCTCTGCCTTTTCTAAATGCAGCTTGAACATCTGGAGGTTCATGGTTCATGTACTGTTGAAGCCTGGCTTGGAGAATTTTGAGCATTACTTTACTAGCGTGTGAGATGAGTGCAATCGTGTGGTAGTTTGAACATTCTTTGGGATTGCTTTTCTTTGGGATTGGAATGAAAACTGACCTTTTCCAGTCCTGTGGCCACTGCTGAGTTTTCCAAATTCATTGGCATATTGAGTGCAGCACTTTCACAGCATCATCTTTCAGGATTTGAAATAGCTCAACTGGAATTCCATCACCTCCATTAGCTTTGTTCATAGTGATATTTTCTAAGGCCCACTTGACTTCACATTCCAGGATATCTGGCTCTAGGTGAGTGATCACACCATCTTGATTATCTGGTTATGAAGATCTTTTTTGTATAGTTCTTCTCTGTATTCTTGCCACCTCTTCTTAATATCTTCTGTTTCTGTTAGGTCCATACCATTTCTGTCTTTTATTGCACCCATTTTTGCATGAAATGTTCCCTTGGTATCTCTAATTTTTTTGAAGAGATCTCTAGTTTTTCCCATTCTATTGTTTTCCTCTATTTCTTTGCATTGATCGCTGAGGAAGGCTTTCATATCTCTCCTTGCTATTCTTTGGAACTCTGCATTCAGATGCTTATATCTTTCCTTTTCTCCTTTGCCTTTTGCATCTTTTCTTTCCCCAGCTATTTGTAAGCTTTCCTCAGACAAACATATTGCCTTTTTGCATTTCTTTTTCTTGGAGATATTCCTGATCACAGCCTCCTGTACGATGTCATGAACCTCCATCCATAGTTCTTCAGACACTCTGTCTATCAAATCTAATCCCTCGAATCCATTTGTCACTTCCACTGTATAATCGTAAGGGATTTGATTTAGGTCATACCTGAATGGTCTAGTGGTTTTCCCTACTTTCTTCAATTTAAGTCTGAGTTTTGCAATAAGGAGTTTGTGATCTGAGCCACAGTCAGCTTCCAGTCTTGTTTTTGCTGACTGTATAGAGCTTCTCCATCTTTGGCTGCAAAGAATATAATCAACATGATTTCTGTATTGGCCATTGGTGATGTCCATGTGTAGAGTCTTCTCTTTTGTTGCTGGAAGAGGGTGTTTGTTATTACTAGTGCGTTCTTGCCTTGAGAACCCCATGAACAGTATGAAAAGGCAAAAAGATAGGACACTGAAAGATGAACTCCCCAGGTCAGTAGGTGCCCAATATGCTACTGGAGATCAGTGGAGAAATAAGTCCAGAAAGAATGGAGAAACGGAGCCAAAGCAAAAACAACACCCAGCTGTAGATGTGACCAGTGATGGAAGTAAAGTCCAATGCTGTAAAGAGCAATATTGCATAGGAACCTGGAATGTTAGGTCCATGAATCAAGGCAAATTGGAAGTGGTCAAGCAGGAGATGGCAAGAGTGAACAATGACATTTTAGGAACCAGCAAACTAAAATGGACTGGAATGGGTGAATTTAACTCAGAAGACCATTTTAACTCAGAAGACCATTTTAACTCAGACAGTATGTACAGCAGGATCTTATTTGTATATGTTATACATAGAAAATCTCTAGTAGGATAGCAGCTATTTCCTTTCCTTTTTATATTTTTCTACATGTTTAAAATGATTATGATATATGTGCTTTGCATTAATTTAAAATAACATAACATTTGTTGATGGAAGTGTTGCTAAAAACTGTTGTGATGGCCATGGAGTTATGCCACTTGGATCCCCTTGTAAGGAAGAACTTGACATCCCTTTGAGGAGAGCAATGAACTGACAGCCTCTGGCTCTAGGGGCTTGAGGAGCCACCAGAGTGTTTGCCCTAAGCTCTACATGCAATTCCGGGGCAGCCCCTGGCAATGACCTAGCATGGAAGGTGTGCTAATCCTCATGCTTGATACCCCACACTGAAGTTCTCTTGTGTGCACTTGGTGTTGGAGCTGCTTTTTGGGCTGACAGTTTTCTCAAGCCACCCCAAAGTCTGAGACTCTTCCACCTAGCCATCCCCTTTCCCTCTCCTTCCATGAGTATTAGACTTGCACAGCAATCTAAAGCCTTCCTTGCCTCCTCTTTCTCCCTCTTTATTCTTTTAAAATTTTATTTATTTATCTTTGGCTGCCCTGGGTCTTTTTGCTGTGTGCAGACTTTGTCCAGCTGTAACAAGCAGGGACTACTCTTCATTGAGGTGTGCTGACTTCTCATTGTGGTGGTTTCTTTGGTTGCAGAGCAAGAGCTCTAGAGCATGGGCCCAGTAGTTATGGTACACAGGCTTAGTTGTTCAGTGGCATGTGGGATCTTCCTGGACCAGGGATTGAACCTATGTCCTCTGCATTGACAGGCAGAGTCTTAACCACTAAACTACCAGGGAAGTCTTCCCCCTTTATTCTTTACAGGTGTCACTCCAATCATCTCTTGCATGTCCAGCTCTATTTGTGTCTGCTTCCTGGAGGACCCTGTGTTCCTGAATATATAAGAAAGCTTGGTTTTACATTGTTTACTTAAAAATACCATCTCCCCACCCACTGTAGGGAATCATTATCCCAGATGACCTCCAATTGGTCTCACAAACAAAATGAAATGCCTTTTTTTAAAACCAGGATTTTCTTCTGATTGTTATTCCATGCAATTGACTCCCGTTAAGCCCACTTCTCAATCCCCCTGGTGCTGATTCAGAAAGGCTGGCAGTAGCCAAGTCAATGTCTGTGACCTATGTTACTTCTAGAATGAGAAAAGCCAGCTAACAAAATTGAAGATCTGAAAACCACAGACCTTTGTGTGCCTCAAGGCAACACATGAAGTAACTACAGAAAAATGTAGCCATACCAACAGGCACATGAAAATATACTCAACATCTCTAATTACCAGAGAAATGCAAATCAAAACTGCAATGAGATACCACTTCACACAGATCAGAATGACCATCATTAAATATTCTACAACTAACAAATATTGGAAAGAATGTGGAGAAAAGGGGATCCTCCTACACTGTTGGTGGGAATGTAAATTGATACGGCCACTATGGAAAACAGCATGGAGGTTCCTCAGAAAACTAAAAGTAGAATTAGCATATAATCCAGCAATTCTACTCCTGGGCATATACCCAGACAAAACTCTAATTCAAAAAGACACATGCACCCCCATGTTCATAGCAGCACTGTTCACAATGGCCTAGACATGGAAATGACCTAAATGCCCATCAACAGATCAATGGATAAAGCAAATGTAGTGTATATACACACACACACACATATATACACAATGAAATATTACCCAACCGTAAAAAACAGTGAAATAATGCCATTTGCAGCAATATGGATGCAACTAGACATTATCATACTAAGTGAAGTAAGTCAGAAGGAGAAAGACAAATACCATATGATGTCACTCATATGTGGAATCTAAAATATGACACAAATGAATGTCTCTATGAAACAGAAACAGACTCACGGGCATAAACAGACTGTGGTTGCTAGGAGGGAGAGGAGGCTGGGAAAGGGATGGAGTCAGAGGTTGGGGTTAGCAAAGCTATTGTATGTAGGGTGGATAAACAATAAGGTCCTACTGTGTAGCACAGGGAACTGTATTCAATATCCTAGGACAAACCATAATAGAAAAGAATATTTTAAAAGAATGCATATATATATACATATTGTTATTCAGTCGCTCAGCTGTGTCTGACTCTTTGCGACCCCATGGACTGCAGTACACCAGGCTTCCCTGTCCTTCACCATCTCCTGGAGTTTGCTCAAACTCATGTCCATTGAGTCGGTAATAACTGAGTCACTTTGCTATACAGCAGACGTTAACACAACATTCTAAATCAACTATACGTAAAAAAAAAATGTAGCCGTAGCTGCTAAGACTTTGCTCTTTGTATTTTGCCACCTTCCAGCCTGGTCAGCTCTTCCCAGATAAGAGAGTTTCTGAGATGGTGACCTGCTCCTCTCAGCACATAAGGCTCAGGTTCCCCTTGGCACCCCACAAAGCATGTCAGGCTCTTGGGAGCCCACACCAGACACACAGCATTTCTTGGGAGGTCATGCAGAGCTGGGAGAAGGCAGCCTTCTCACCTGTCCTCAGAACTCTGGCCTGAGGCTCAGAGAGTCAGCACAACAGGAAAAACTGAGAACCAGAAGCAAAATGGAACAGGGCAATCAGCATATTTGAAGGGGGTGAACAAGGGTTGAAACTCTGGACACAACGGAAGTTGTAACCAAGTGTAACTGTGAGGTGAAGAGCACCCAGGATCCTGCTATGGTCCCAAGAGGCTGCCAATGCAGGGGGAGCCTTCTGCTGTAGGGAGAGAAGCGTTTGCCTCCCCTGGGTCAGTGCTGGGCTCCTGGCGGCAAAAATGGCGTGGTCACAGGACCTGCCGAGTGTATGACTTGGGCGTGGCCCTGGAGGGACAGCCTTCAGACCATTTCTCCAGCCCCCACAGAGTATCTGTGAACTGCTCAGTGTCTCTGTAAGAGATGGCTTAAATCAGTCAGAATTGGTTTCTGCAGCTTGCTGAGCACCCCGGCTGATGTGGATATGTGACACACAGTGTTTTTGTATATGCTAAGTTAGGAGAAAACCACATTAACAATGGAGGTGAATGACCTGGTTTGAACCCAGGTTTCCAGAGACAGAGGAGAGGTGAAGATGGGGAGGAGAGGAAAAGGAAGGAAGCAAGGAAAATAGGACAAGGGAGAAAACGTAAGGCTGCCAGAAGGAAAGGCTCAGCTTATATGCTGATAGGATCTCACATAGCATCCACATAGTCAGTATATTCACATACCGGCCCTACCCCAGATCCACCAAAAAGGAATTTCCCAGGATTACACCATACTTGAGTATTCTTCAGAGCTTCTCAGGAGATGCTGATGGGGAGACAGACTTGATAAGTGTTCATTCACTCGTGTGATCCTGGACCACTTGCATCAGAATCAGCCAGAAGTTTATTTAAAAATTCATGTTCCTGGACTGCACTGCCAACCTCCTGAGTCTGAGTCTCCAGTGGCAGGGGATATTTTCCACCCAAAATAGGGAAGTCAGTAGCCTGTGGCCGCAGGATCAAATCCCTGGATCCTAGAGCAAGCACAGGACCCCATGGCAATAGGCCAGGTATGGTACTGTGGGCCCCTTCTTCTCAAAGATCTGCTATAAAAATCTTTAATGGGGCTTCCCTGGTGGTCCAGTGGTTAACAATCTGCCTGCCAATGCAGGGGACACAGGTTTGATCACTACTCTGGGAAGATCCCACATGCCTCTGGGAGACTGAGCCTGTTTTTCACAACTGCTGAATCTTTGCTTTAGAGCCCGTGAGCCACAACTGTTGAACCTAACTCACTGCAGGCTAGTTGATGCCACAACTCCTGAAGCCCACGAGCCTAGAGCGTGTGCTCCACAGCAAGACAGGAACCCTTGCTTTCTGCAACTAGAGAAAAGCCCTCATGCAGCAAGGAAGGCCTAGCACGGCCAATAAATAAATAATTTTTAAAATGAAATAAAATCTTTAATGACTATTTCACCCAGCAGCCCCATTTCTTGCAACCTATCCTAAGGAAATATTCACACAACGTGGAAGGATATACGAGGAAGAAGGTTCATCACAACCTGCGTATATATTAGTGAGTGTTTGGAAACAACCCAAATATGAAATAATGGGGGAGTAGTTGAACAATTATGACACATTCATACAATGGAAGGCTATGTAGCTGTTAAAATTGTGAGACAGATCTCTATGTACAGAAATGGAAATCTGTCCATGATAAATTGTGTTAAGTGGGGAAAAACTCAGATGGCAAAAGAGTAAGAATATCTCACATGCAACAAATGGCATTCACAAGAGTGGCATAGCTGTATGTCATGCATAATCTTGGGGACACTTGTTTTTCACCCAAGAAAACAGATCTGTTTTTCACCCAAGAAAACAATGCTATTATGGAGAATCTACAATCCACTCTATTTCATATACACACTTCTGCATAGCAAAGGAAATCATCAGCAAAACAAATAGGCAAACTACAGAATGGGAGAAAATATTTGCATATCACATATTTGTTGATGGGTTAATATCCAAAATCTATAAAATAACTTACTCAACTCCATAGCAAGAAACAATCTGATTTTAAAAATGGGCAGAGGAATAGATCTTACAAAAACAGGCAACAGGCCAGATTTGACTCACTGGCCAGAATTTGATGACCCCAGATCTGCTGCAGTAAGAAGGAAGGAACATAGCTATAGTCATCAATGTAAATTAATTACAAATAATTTTGAGTGAAAAATCTAGACACAAAATAGTATATACTGGCTGATTCCATTTATGTAAAGCTAAAAAGTAGGCACAGTTATCTATGATGCTCAAGTCAAGATCAAGACTATTGTTGGGGTGGTTGGTAGTGACTGTACAAGAGGGCTTCTGGGGAACTAATAAAACATTCTGTATCTTGGTCTGGATGTTGGTTACACAAGTATGTGCAGTTAGTGAAAATTCACAGGTTATACCTTTGATCTGTGCACTTTTCAGTATATAAGCTCCTTGAATAAAAGCTTTATTTTAAAATGTGGGCAGAGAACTGAATAGATATTTTTTCCAAAGAAGACACACAAGTGATCAATAGGTACATGAAAAAAAGCACTCAACATCACTCATCATCAGGGTAATGCAAATCAAAACCACACTGATTTTCATTGTCTAATTAGTGAAGTTGAGCATCTTTTCATGTATTTGTAGGCCATCTGTATGTCCTCTTCAGAGAAATGTCTATTTAGGTCTTCTGCCCATTTTTTGATTGGGTTGTTTTTTTGATATTGAGCTGCATGAGCTGTTTGTGTATGTTAGAGATTAATCCCTTGTCGGTTGCTTCATTTGCGAATATTTTCTCCCATCCTGAAGGTAGTCTTTTTTGTCCTGTTTATGGTTTTCTTTGCTGTGTAAAAGCTTTTAAGTTTAATTAGGTCCCATTTGTTTATTTTTGTTTTCATTTTCATTACTATAAGAGGTAGGTCAAAAAAGATCTTGCTGCAATTTATATCAAACAGTGTTCTATGTTTTCCTCTAAGAGTTTTATAGTATCCAGCTTTATATTTAGGTCTTTAATCCATTTTGAGTTTATTTTTGTGTATGGTGTTAGGAAGTGTTCTAATTTCTTCCTTTTACATATAGCTGTCCAGTTTTCCCAGCACCACTTATGGAAGAGACTGTCTTTTCTCCACTATATATTCTTGCCTCCTTTGTCATAGCTTAGGTGACTATAGGTGCGTAGGTTTCTCTCTGGGATTTCTAACCTTTTCCTTAAAAAACTAAAAACAGAGCTACCTGACCCAGCAATTCTACTCCTGGGTGTATACCTGGAGAAAACCATAATTCAAAAAAATATTTGCACCCCAATGTTCACCATAGCACTGCTTACATGCCAGGACATGGAAGCAACATAAATGTCTATCAACAGAGGAATGAATAAGGAAGATATGGTACATATACATAATAGAATATTACTCAGCCATAAAAAAGGACTGGAAAGGTGTCACTTGCAGAGACATGGTTGGACCTAGAGACTGTTGTTTACAGAGAAGTCAGAAAAAGAAAAACAAATATCATATAATATTGCTTACATGCAGAATCTAGAAAAATGCTACAGATGAACTTATTTGCAAAGCAGAAATAGAGACACAGATGTAGAGAACAAATAGGGAAGGAAGGGGTGGGATAAAGTGGGAGATTGGGATTGACATAGATACAATACTATGCATAAAATAAATAACTGATGAGAACCTACTCCAGAGCACAGGGGCCCCTACTTAGTGCTCTGTGTAAACAGGAAGGGAATCCAAAGACGAGGGGATGTATGTATACATGCAACTGATTCACTTCTCAGTACAATAGAAGCGAACACAGCATTGTAAAGCAATTACGTGAGTGCTCAGTTGCTTAGTCATGCCTGATTCTTTGCAACCCCATGGACTATATAGCCCACCAGGCTCCTCTGTCCATGGAATTTTCCAGGCAAGAGTACTGGAGTGGATTGCCATTTCCTGCTCCAGAGGATCTTCCAGACCCAGGGATCGAACCCATGTCTCTTGCCTCTCTTACAGTGGCAGGCAGTTTTTTCTTTTCTTTTTTTTTTTTTTTTTTTTACCACTGGGAAAGCAACTATACTCCAATAAAATTAAAAAAAAAAAAAACACACTCTCAGATATCACCTCACACCCAGTAACACACAGGCCATGTCACTTGGCCTCAAAACTTTTGTGACATTGTTTTATATTTTGAGTATGTATGTCTTTTAGGAGTAAAATATTTGTCTTTATGATTTGTTTCTTTATTTGGTCTCTTTTGTATTGGTGGGGGGTATATCTTTTGAATTTAAGCAAGTTTGCATTTTTGTCCTAATGGTTTTAGAATTACCTAATAGTAATTCTTAGACTTTTTAGAATAGATTAGACTATACTCTTAATCTCTTCTTTTTCAGGCTCTTGCCTATTGGTTCCCATCCCCCAGGAACAATATTAAAATTATCTAGTAACTTCCTCTTTCTCCTCTACACCTCAAACTCTAATTTGAAGTGATATCCCCGTATTCTCAGTTAAAACCTACAAGGAAGTTTGCAAGCTCAATGAACTTGGTATATATTTCCTTTAGTCTCCTCCCATGTTTGATAGTGTACATTCTTTACAGCATCAGAACACAAAGCCATTCATACTATTCTCTATTCTTAAGAACCTTCTTTTAGTCTTAATTCTACAGGAAAATATATCTTTAATGCTCACCACCAGTCTTTATGCTGGTACTTCTCTAGTCATTCTGGTTTCTTAAAAACCCATTCTCTAGTAGATTCCTCAGGAAGGACTCATAGGACAATATCCTGAGTTTTTTGGCTGTTCATAAAAGTGCCTGTGCTTTTATATTTGAAGGTCATCTTCCTTGCTATAAAATTCTTATCTCACAATTCCTTTCCTTAAGTAACTTCAATATGTGGCTTCATTGTCCTAATGCATACAGCATTGGGTCCAAAGTCTGATGGCAATTTGATTCTCTTTCCCTAAGTGACTTAGTCTTTTTTGCATTAAAAAAAAAAAAAAAAAAAAAACATGAAAAGACAACCTACAGAATGGGAGAAAATATTTGCAAATGATGTGACCGACGAGGGATTTATTTCCAAAATATACCAACAGTTCATACATTTTAAGGTCAAACAAATGCAATAAAAATGGGCAGAAGATCTAAATAGACATTTCTCAAAGAAGATCAGTAGATGGCCAAAAAGCACATGTAAAGATGCTCAACATCGCTAATTATCAGAGAAACACAAATCAAAACTACAATGAGGTATCACCTCACAGTGGTCAGAATGGCCATCATCCAAAGGTCTACAAATAATAAACGCTGGAGAGAGTGTAGAGAAAATGGAACTCTCCTACACTCTTGGTGGGAATGTAACTGGTACAGCCACTATGGAGTAGAGTATGGAGGTTCATTAAAAAACTAAAAATAGGGCTACCATAAGATTCAGCAATCCTCCTCTTGGGCATATATCCAGAGAAAACCATAATTCAAAAAGATACATGCATCCTAATGTTCACATCAGCACAATTAATAGTGGCCAAGACATGGAAGCAACCTAAATATCCATCAACAGATGAATGGATAAAGAAGATGTGATATATGATGGAATATTAGCCATAAAAAAGAATGAAATAACGCCACTCACAGCAACATGGATGGACCTAGAGATTATAATACTAAGTGATGTAAGCCAGACAAAGACAAACATCATATGATACTGCTTATATGTGGAATCTGAAAAATTGATATAAATGAATCCATATACAAAATAGAAATAGGTCTACAGACATAAAAACAAAATTAAGGTTACTAAAAGGGATAAAGTAGGGAAGAGGTAAATTAGGAATTTGGGATTAACAAAACATACTATATATAAAATAGATAACTAACAAGGACCTACTCTACAGCACAGGGAACTACACTTAATATTTTGTAATAACTTATAATGGAAAAGAATTTTAAAGTGTATATATATATATATATATATATATATGTATATATATATATATAAACAGAATCACTTTGCAGTATACCTGAATCAATTATACTTCAATAAAATTGTTTTCCTTTGAAGTTTGCTAGTTTTACTAGAATGTTGGCTGTTGTAGGCTGATTTTCCCAGATATGAGATGGATCTTTCACTACAAAGTTTTAATTCCATTTTATTTCAGAAAATTTTTTAATTTAAATATCTTTTATTTGTTTTGTTCTGCTGCTTTGGTTTTTCGTCTTCAGGATTTCTATTCTACATGAATCAGATATTCATTTTACCAAATGTATGTGTGCACATACCATTTTGTCTTGAGTCATTTTTCAATTCCTTCATTTCTTTTTCATTTAAAAACTTTTGATCCTTTGCAACTAGTTTTCATTTATATTTAGATTTTGTGCAAAACATGGCCACAAAGAAGCACAAGAAAATATTCTAAGGTGAGGAAATTGTTCTATATCTTGACTGTATTGGTGGTTACAAGACTGTATATAATTACCCAAAGTCATCCAATGGCATGATTATAATGGATGAAGGCATGAAAATCATACCTTAATAAAGCTGGGGAAAATGGACAAAAATTCGTTGATACTCCTCCCAACAAGGGACAAAGTCTGTGTTTCTTCTTTTTCAATTTGTGTGGGTCTGTGACAGTCTTCATTGATAGAACACAGTGGAAAAGATGCTATGGGCCTCTAAGGCTAGGTCAGAAAAGACCCAGTTTGTCTGCCTTGGTCTTTGGGACACTCGCCCTTGGAAACTTGAGCTGCTATGTGTGAAGCCCAACTACCCTGAGAACTCCATGCAGGACAGGCCACCTGTCAGCACTCCAGTCGCCAGGCCTAGCGAACCCACCCTCCCGCCAGCCAAGCCCAAGTGTCAGAGATGAAATTGAAGAAGCCGTTTTGGAAGTAGACCTTCAACTCCCTGCTGACTCAGCCCACGGCCATTCCAGTCAGCCCAGCGAAGGCTGTAATCTATGTGCCCCGTACAATGATTGTTTTCTTACATTTGGGGAATGTGTCCCTTCCATTTTAATCTTCATTTACAAAATTGTTTTGTATTTCTTATTCTTTTCTGAGTTCTGTCACTCCTCTTTTCAAATCTTTCTTTTCTCAATTACCTCCTTTCTGAGTGTTTCTCAGCTTATTAAAATCTAATTGTATTTGGGCTATTCTTTCATAGCATCATTTTTCTTAATTTATTTTAGTTCATGTCAAACATTAGTTTACAAGGTGTATCTGTTTTGTGGGTTTGTCTTTCTCACATGTCTTCATCCTCTGCAGAGGTAGTAGTACGCTTCTTGTTTTCTTTTCTCTTAGGCTGACTTTATGTGGGATTTGCTCACCATCATTTCCTATTGCTCATTTTAATGAGAGAAATTTTAGGAGGGAAAGGTAGGCTAGGATAATTTTCCTAGATTCATAATTCAGAAGTTCTCCTTCATGGTTTTAACAACATGATTAAATCTCGTGAAAGTCAATCAATCAGTCTCTCCAAGTATTTTCTGAGCTGTGTCTTCCACTGCTCTTCGTGCTCACCTTTATTTGAATCCCGCCCCCCCTCTCTCTTTTGTCCCCAGGATGCTCAATTTAAATTCTACTTCCAGCAGGTATCCTAGATAAAAGTTTGGTTTGCCAGTTAAAAACATTCAGAAAGCCAGGACTCTTCCAGCACCTTCCATGGGACCCTCTTGGACTCACACGCAAATTGGAGCCTTTGAACTTCTTCCAGCTTTTGGCTGTTTTGCTCAGGGTGGGCCGCCAACGTTCCCAGGGCAATTTGTGGCTACTGGATCATTTCCTTGTCTCACCTTCCTCACACATAATTGCCAGGATCACATGGTCTGGAGCTTTAAGTAGCTTGTACCCACCTACTTGTACTTTGGAATTTGTTACCTTATCACCTAGTTTGGTTTTAGATCAGTGGTTCACAAACTCCAGAGTCAGCACTAATCAGACACCTAGGGGGCTTGTTGAAGCACAGGTGCAGAAATCTAGTGTGGCCTCTGAGATCTACATTTTCCTGACAGATTCTCAGATGATACAGATACTTCTGGTTTGCAGGTCCCACTTTTAGAACCACTGTTACTGGCACTTGTGGATTTTTTTTTTTTTTTTTTTTTTGCTATCTTTACTATTTTGTCTCTTCTTATGGAAGAAACTGATGAGTTCAAAAATTTTGCTGCTGCCACTTTGGGAAAAAATCTGACAGTTCTTCAAAATGTTAAACATAGGGGTACCATGTAACCCAGCAATTTTACTCCTGGGTATATGCCCAAGAGAAATGAAAACATATGTCCACACAAAAACTTGTACATGAAAGTTTACAGCAGCATTATTCCTAATATCCAAAAGGTGGAAACAACCCAAATGCCCTTCAACAGATGAGTAGAAAAAGAAAAGGTACTATATACATATAATAGAATATTATTCAGCTGTAAAAAAAAATGATTTCATTTATTTATTTATTTATGGCTGTTGTAGGTCTTCGTTGCTGTGCACAGCCTTTTCTCTAGTTGCAGAGAATGGGGGTTGCTCTTCATTTTGGTGTGCGGGCTTCTCGTTGTGGTGTTTTCTCTTGTTGTGGCACATAGACTATAGGCACATGAGCTTCAGTAGTTCCGGCATATGGGCTCAGTAGCTGTGGCTCCCAGGCTTAGCTGCTCCAGAGCATGTGGGATCTTCCTGGACTAGGGATTGAACCCACATCTCCTGTATTGCAAGGTGGATACTTCACCACTGCACCACCAGGGAAGCCCCTATTTAACTTTTAAAAGGAAGGAAATTCGGAACCATGTTACAATGTGAATGAACTTTGAAGACATTATGCTAAGCCAAACACATATGCTATGATATGTGAGCTATATCTCAATAAAGCTGTTACTAAAAAAAGCCAACTATGTTGCCAATCTCTGCTATCTTCTCAGAATCCTCTTATCTTTAAAAAATATTAATTATTCAAAAATGTTGGTACTTCTAGTCATTGTAACAAGTTTCACATAAAACTCCTTGCAAACAAGCATGACATGGCCATCTATGGAGGGCACTGTTATTGAAACTGGTGGCTGAGGGCACCCCAGGAAGGCTTTGTGACTCCCGGAGTGCTGCTCCCAGAAGAAGCTGTAGTGACGTAATGTGAGGTTTGCCATGATAAAGCCCTGTGTCTGGCCGCAGAACAAAGCCTCTAGGCTCTGGGAATCCTGGCCCCTCCCTGCTCAGTGCCGCCCACAGTCTGCTGCCTCTGCCATGAAAGGAAGCAGACACCTTCATCGCTGGCTATTCTCTTCTCCATGTGGACTCCTTCCCACCCCTTCCCTTGGTTCCAAGGGCTGTCAGGGTCGTTCTCCCTCTCCCTAAACTCCCCACCCCCTACCCCGCCAAGACTCATTCTGTTTTCCATCTTGTCAGACAACAAAGACACTGGAGGAATTTATTTTTACCTCCAGCCAGCTAATGAGACAATTCAATAGAAAGCAGCTCCAGCTTGCTAGAGCCTCCTCAGCCCTTTGATTGCCTCTTCTGTGTTCCACTTCCCAGCATTTACTCTCCATATAAATTTTCCACGGTGAATAGACACCATTCTTCCTGGAAACCCATTTGTTCCCCTGGCTATTTCATTTCAATCTCTTGCTTTGCTTTTTATTATTATTGTTAAACTGTAATTAATTCTTCTCCTATCAGCTTCTCTTTAGTATACAATGTCTAATGGAGCATGAAGTGTCTTCACTCATCCCAGCTACACACCTATACTTGAGAAAAAGTAAGTCTCTGACATTTAAAAGACACGCAAGCTGCTAAATTCTTGTCTTTCTGAGCTGGGAGTCAGGGAGGGAGGGAAGTTTGTGCAGGCAGAGTAGAAATGGTTTTATAGGCAAGAGACCATGAGTTTCACTTTAGCTGAGATACTTCTGATCTGTAGCAGACAGACCCTTGAAGGGTTAAGAGTCACGGTGGAAGACTGACAGAAAAACCAAGATGCTCTTTAAAGTGTGGCCCCTGTCTTGATGCTCAAATTTGGAACCACTGTCCTCCTTCCATTTCCAGAGGAACTTTGCTGTATTATGTACCCTCTGTTTCTTGCAGAATCCCCTCTGAGTCAGCTCTTTGAAAGGTTTACCAGATTTGTGGACCACTCTGTGATGGCCTGAATAGCAGCCCCCAGATACACCTGCATCTGACCCCCCAAACTTGCAAATGTGGGGACTTCCCTGGTGGTCCAGTGGTTAAGAATCTGCTTACCAATGCAGGGGAGGTGGGTTCAATCTCTGGTCCAGGAACTAAGATCCCACATGCCATGGGGCAACTAAGCCTGAGTGTTGCAACTACTGAGCTCTTCAACTGGAGAGAGAAGTCCATGCACTGCAAAGAAAGATCCTGCATGCCACAGATAAGATCTGACATGGCCAAAAATAAATAAATAAAAATAAAATATTTAAAAATTCTAACTCGTTTAAAAAAAAAAAACTTGCAAATGTGACCTTATTTGGAAAAAGCATCTTTTCAGATGTTATTAAGGATCTTGAGATGAGGAGACCCCCTGGATTATCTGGGTGAACCCTAAATCCAATGACAAGTGTCCTTATAGTAGATACCCAGAGGGGAGAGGCAGACAGAAGGGGCTGTGATGTGAAGACAGAGGAGGAGACTCGAGTGATGCAACTACAAGCTAAGGATGGCTGGGTAGCCACCAGAAGAAGCTAGGAGAGGCAAGGAATGGACTTTCTTACAGAGCTTCCAGAGGGAGTGTGATCCTACTGACACCTTGATTTTGGACTTCTCACCTCCAAAATTGTGAGACAGTAAATTTCTGTGGTTTTTAAGCCACCCGGTTTGTGATAATTCATTACAGCAGCCCTAGGAAATGAATATCACATTCACAGTTTGCCAGCTCACAACAAGCAGAAAACACAGAAGAGAAAGGGCTGAATAATATAATATCAAGGCTTTCCAGGTTGCTCAGTGGTAAAGAATCCACCTGCCAAAGCAGGAAATGCAAGAGACAGGTTTGATCCCTGGGTCAGGCAGATCCCCTGGAGGAGGAAATGGCAACCCACTTCAGTGTCCTTGCCTGGAAAATTCCATGGACAGAGGAGCCTGGTGGGCTACAGTCCATGGGGTTGCAAAGAGTCAGAAATGACTAAGCATGCACACAAATATATATGTATAGGTATATGGCCTTGAGGCATGTGGTATCTAGCCTGACCAGGGATGGAAACTGTACCCTTGCATTGGAAGGCAAAGTCTTAACCCCTGAACCACCAGGGAAATCCTTGAATTTCTTTTAGTGGCTGGAAAGAACACATTGATGAGTGGTTAGGGAAACAACCTGGAATCACAGGTCTGCATGGGATCTTTCTGAGAAATCACATAGTTTGTGAGCAGATGCCCTGCCTCTGTCTCAGAAAGGCACCTGTCCCAGCCGATGGGTACCCCCCACCTTTCTTAAGATCTGGCTCTTGTTTGTTCATTTATTCAAAAATGCTTGTTTTTTCATATTTATAAATTTCTCATCAATTGATGATAACTTGCAGGCATTTGTTTTTCTTCTCTATTGGTTCAGGCAACTTCTGGTCATTCTCCCTATAAGATTCTCCTTGGTTCACTTGCTTCCTACTGCCAACCTCTCATGTAATACCCCAATCATTCACTCATCCTGTCCCCAGGACTGAAGCCCAGATAATTGGGGTTCATATTTTCATCTCTTGGTAGAAACAGTGCATCCATAGGATCTGGCATACAGTAGGTTCTTACAAATGATCTGTTGACTAAAAAAGGCCAAGTTTCCAGATATTTTAGGGACCTAAAGTACCACTTTGTTATACTTTGATTTTTATCTTGTGGAAAAATGTTCGAAAAAAAATTTATCTTGGATTTGCTCCTATTTCTATTAAAGAATCTTCTCTTGCATCTTACAGAGTGAGTTGTTATTCTAAATGATTAGTTGTGTGTCTCTGCTTGACTTCTTGTAGTTGTGTATGTGTTGCATCTGTGTGTATACATCTGTGTGTGCATACATGTGTGTATGTTTACACACAAAATTCCTCTGGTAATAGAAAGTGTATTCTTTCTCTTCCCATAACTCAAAGTCCATTGAATGAATTTAACTTAAATTAGCTCTCCTGACCCAAGTAAATAAATAAAACGTCAACAGGGTAAATTATGGCCTAAAAACATTATTTCTTATTTTCAAAAAGTGAAAAGGTGAGTGTAATTGAGTTTGCCACTCGAATCACAGCCCTCCCTCTTGGAAACACCCTAAAATAACACTTTCCATCTCAGTTCTGTAGCCCAAACACAGAGGCAGCCAGGTCCCTCTTCTCCACTGATGAAAGGTTTTCAT
Organism: Cervus canadensis; assembly: GCF_019320065.1. Taxonomy (NCBI): domain Eukaryota; kingdom Metazoa; phylum Chordata; class Mammalia; order Artiodactyla; family Cervidae; genus Cervus; species Cervus canadensis. The sequence continues at coordinate 18,402,717 of NC_057391.1, forward strand.
TTCTGGCAGGGCGCGCCGTAAACCGAGGCCCACAGCAGTGAAATGAGAGGTGGTGTGGAATTTACAAAGCTCAGAGGAGCAATCTGCATCCATTTGTGGTGATTAATATCTCCTTCCTGTGGATTGAATGCCAGCCTTCAATTAGAAACAGAAACAGAACCATGCTTTTTACAGAGCAGCCCCCGTCCCCCAGGACCCCTGGAAGTGACTGCCCCTGGAAAGGAAGGCCTGGTAAAATGGGAAGAGAAGAAGAGCTGACACCCTCCCCCCTCATTAGCAGTGGGCACTAATGCCTGACCATCTCAGGCCATCTCTACTGGGCACCTGACAATATGCCAACCTCACAAGCGACCTCAGGAAGGTGATATCTTTTTTTAAAAATATATTTTTTTGGCTAGGTTGGGTCTTAGTTACAGCACACAGGATCTTTGTTGCTTCGTGTGCCATCTTTTGTTGAGGTGCACGAACTCTCTAGCTGTGGTCCATGGACTTAGTTGCTCCATGGCATATGCGATCTTAGTTCCCCCACCAGGGATAGAACCCACATCCCCTGCATTGCAAGGCAGATTCTTAACCACTGGACAATCAGTGATGACAATCAGTCTGAAGAAGGTGATGATTTAAGGAAGGAAACAGACTCTGAATTTCTTTAGTTTTCTATGACTATTTTTATTAAGGAAAAAAAAAAAAATCCCTGGAGTCTGTGAGAAATTTCCTAGGTCCCCTTCCCCCAGCCTCCTCCCTTCACTGAATTCAGGAACTCATCAGTTGGGCCCATTTGGGGTCCTACTTTCAGTCAGGCTGAGGCTGACGTCACCAACTTCAAGGCCAGTTGAGGAGAGAACAGGACCATTGTGAATGCCAGTTTTGAAAAATTTTGAGTGCTTGTTGGGGGTATGTGAAAAATAACACAAACTCTGATTCATTATGACAGCCTTTCCTCGTTCCCCCAACTTTTCCTTACCTTTGGAGTTAATATGTGCTCTTGGACCTCTAGAAGATGAGTCGATATGACTCTTAAAATAGGCCTGTATCCAACCAGAACTCAGTGGTGAGATCTGGGTCCTGCACTGTGCATCAGGCAGATGTGAATTGGTTGCCCCAGCCCCTCTGTATTCATCCTCCACTTTCTTACCCACATAGTACGTGCCAGGCTCTGGGGTTACAACAGGGAATAAGACAGGTAAATCTCCTGCTCCCATACGGCTTGTCTGCTGGTTAGGGAGACATACACTGAGCCCGTCCATCAGTCAGTTCCGATGATTCTAAGTAACACGAAAAAGAATAAAACAGGCTAATGTAATATTGAATAGCTAGTAGGAGGTGAGCTAAGTGTTTTTTACGTTGATCAGGAGAGGCCTGAGAAAATGATACTTGGGCTTGAGACCCCCAAGACAATGCGTATATAACTTCCACATAACGCAGAGCTGGTCTGGGAGGTCACGGGTCAGGCGTAAAGCAAGAGAGTGGGTCTGTTGCCAGGAAGCCAAGCAGAAGAGGAAAGCAAAGAGGAAGCATTTTCCTCCTACATCCCTCCCACCCCCAGGTCCCTCAGTCACAGACACTGGGGCCACTGACACCCTGCAGGGTAGCCAACGTCCTGTTTTGGAGCCAGGCCTGCCCATGGCCTCCACCGGCCATGCTTACAACTTTGGGCCTTATAGGAAGACCCTCCAGTCCTTGCAGGAAGAGCAGCTGCGCTGACCACACACAGCCTCGGCCCTGAGCCACGATCTCTCCACACCTGTCACTGATCGAGCGAGGGAGGAAGTTACAACCTGGCAAACTGCTGACACACAGACAATCTCAATCCAGGGTGCTAAGTGCAGATGAAGTGAGGGCTCAGGAGGGGGGTGGCAGCCAGGGGAAGGGGTGAAGGAGGCCCCCAGGGAAGCTGGATCCCTCCTGATCATCTTTAGCCCATCTTTGGACTTGACTCTGTACCAGCAATCATCTTGGCTCCACTTGACTGTGATTCTGGGTCAGCACCAAGTGAATCGGCTCTGGTGAGTGCACCACCAAATTTGACCTGCTCAGGAGGCCTGTTCCCTGCCCACCACCCCAGTGCTGCTCTCCATGAGGTGTTCTCACCCCGTGTTCCCCATGCCCGAGAGAGAAAGCTGGCGAGTCCCCCTTGGGGCAGGAGCAAGTCTTGGGTCCTCCACACCTAAGAAATCCAGGCCTCCTAGCCTGCCTGGTCATGCCTTGGTCTTGGGTTCCTATTTCCTCCCCAGTGTCCTGCTGGGATCTACATCCAGCGCTAAGCTCAGACCCCAGGTTGGATCTCAATAATCCCTGAGAAAATGTCCCCAACTGGTCACTGCAAGCTGGGCTGGGCAGAGGGAACCAGGATGCCTTAGCCCTGCAGGCCTTAGGAGCACAACCTGCCTACTTGAACCATCATGCTGACCACGGGGCCTGAACATGAAGAGAAACTCTGCAGTCAGGAGCAGGGCGAACCCCTCCCCACGAGTCATCATCCTGGAGGAAGTTGGGAACTGCTGACCTGGGACCTGAGCATTAGTCCATGTGGGGAGCTTTGGTCAGGGTCTGGGTCTCCAAGGCCAATAGCAGTGACACTCTTTGATCCAAAGGGCTCCTGGGCTTGTTTTCAGGGTTATGGAGAAGGGAGAGGTAGGGGGCCTGTCCCTCACTTCAGAGTCAAGCTAGAGGGGCCAGATCTGAGCTTAAGGAAGGTCACTGGGTCTCAGCATTAAAACCCACATGAGGGGCAGCAAGTTCTGACACCACTATTCTCTGCCTCCCTTCAGTTTGGACTACAGGTGTGGGGCGTCTCCCTTCCTCACAGAAGTTCAAGGTGCCTACTGAGCGTAATTTACTCTCTTCCTATCAATGGGCCTGTGGGTGGTTTCCTAACTAAATGTTGCTATTTCTGAATGCTGCTGGCACAAAAACATTTCAAACATGCATGGAAAAGCAACTTGGAAAGCAACATATATCAATTTACAAGTAAATTTCACACACAAATAAAAATTATGTGTATTTCTCTGTGTATGTATACACACAGAAGAGAGCCTGGCAGGTACCTCCTGGTACTAGCAGTGGTCATCTCTGGTGTGGGGGAGAGGGGAGGTAGGATTGTAGGAGGAAATGGGAAGTGCTAAGGAAAAGCATGGCTTGAATTTTTTTTTATTTTTATACAGCCAAAAAGTGTTCAGGTTCTCTGATAAGTTTTCAAAAACTGAAAAATTGAAAACATCTCCCTGTTCTCTGTGTTGCTGGGTGTGCCAGCCCAGGATTACAGGCTGGGGTAGACAGCGCTATTGGTTAGACTAGCCCATAACAGTCTTGTTGATTACAAATGGAATAGTCTAAATGGACAAAAATGAAAACCAAACAGGGTTAGATTACTCTGAAGAGGTCACCAGTTTTGTCTCAATGATCAGACAGAGAGAATCTCCAAGGCCCTGGAATGGGAGAAAGATCTAGAAAGGAGATAGAAAGAAAGAAGGCCCAAGGAATGGCAGTTGCTGGGGCTCTGGGAAAAGGTGGCTGCTGAGACATCCCTGGGACATCCTGTGGTGGGGCTGGTCCAGGCTTGTAACATCCCATTGGTTGGGACTTCCCTGGTGGTCCAGTGGCTAAGACTTGGAGCCCCCAGTTCAGGATGCCTGGGGTTCGATCGCTGGTCAGGGATCTAGGTCCCACATGCTGCAACAAAAGATCCCGCAAGCCACAATGAAAACATAAGATCCCATGTGCCACAACTAAGACTTGGCACAGCCAAATAAATAAATATTTTTTAAAAGATCCCATTGGTTTTAAATTCCACTGTGAGTTGTTCCCTGCTCTGTAATGTCTTATAGATCCCTTAGCTATCCTCAAACCTTTAGGAAAAAAGTCTGTCACAGGTAAAACCTTATGTCAGTGGAGCTTTAGAAAATCAAAGAGAACATAAAGTAGTTACTCAAAGACAGGCAACAGGAAAAGATCAGGAATTCAGAGGCATCAGGAATTTGAGTTGTAGACCAGGAGAATGTGAAGCCATTGGGGATTCCTTGGAAATCCTGGGAAGAGTGGTAGAATTTGCTGTGGCACATGGGATGGAGGCTGGAGCAAGTTTAATCGGCCACCGGAGTAGTGGTGAGTCCAAACAACTGAAGATCTTGAGGCCATGTGAGTTCATATAAGTAAAAACATGACCATTGATTTTTAAAAATCAGAAGCCTATAAAGAAGTCAAAATTGCCAGCATAGCATTTCCATCCATTTGGTGTAATACATTCACTCATTAAAAAGTAAACTCATGCACTGCTCCCTCCGACATTCCCCTCTGCGATTGCGTCTGATGGTCCGGCTTTTAGAGTAACGCAGTACACGGAGTCAGAAGCCCAGAGATCCATAAACCATCCAGACATCTAATAGTGCTTTCAGAGGGGCCCTGAACACTGGAGGGCAAGTGGCCAGTAATGGCTGAGCCGGGTGGAGGAGGGGGAGGAGAGAGGGCTTTGGGGGCTTCAGGGGAAAGCGAAGTAACCAGTGAAAGGAGAATTTTACAGCGGCTATAAAAACAAGCCCCATGCGCACACAGCTAGACTCTGAGTTGGCCAAATAAACTCAGGCCTCTCACTGTTTGAGTTGCCAGCCTTGGCTTCAGTTCTGGCAGCTACTGTCTTAGAGACCCAGTACAGAGCGCTTTGAGAGAGAAAGAGGCACCAGCATCTCATTGTGGAGCCTGTGCAAGGATGGCTCTCAGAAGAGCTCCCTGTTACCAGGAGTTACAGGCAGCGGGCAGTCCTCCTGGTCAATAGGCTCCTGGCAGGTGATTATTACTATTCAGCACCAGCCCTTGGTTCCTGGGAACCAAACAATGGTTTAGGCTTCTGAGCACAGGCTACGCTTTGCAGACATGGAAGGGAATGTCTGTATTCGCAAAATGCTATGATTTAGGGTTGCCGACCCCGCAGCCCATTCCCATAGGAACTCCAAATGGAAATGCTCACCCATCAGTGCTCCTGAGACTCCCCACCCACTACTCTCAACCTGTCACTGGTGACAAATGGAAATTTCCTGCCTCGGCTCCGCACTGGAGAGGTCAAAGACACTTGCTGGCTTCGCTGAAACTCCCAGTTTACGTGTCCTGGGAGAGGAAGGCCAGACCCAGGCTGATAAATGTTCAACCACCAGCTCTCTAGGGGACAAAAGGCCTGACTTGTAGCATTTGCTGATTTCCATAGAGTAAATACTCCCACCAGCTACCAAATCATTTCTCTGGACAGAGTCGGGAAGAGGAGTTCAGCAGCATCCCATGCTGTATAATGAAAATAACTCCTGCAACAGAAAGATTTGTAAAATGCAGTCAGAGAAGGAGGAAGTAATGTATTCTGAGTATTTATTATTTTGTCTTTGATATAATGTATTTAATTGAAGCCAGATATCATTTAAGTTTTAATAATCACTGTGTTGAACAATTGGCTTGCAAAATTTCTGAAAACTTATTAATAGCAAGTGACTCTCATGAGTTGGTGTATGAGCCTACTCTTAGCACACCACTGGCTGGACCCTGGGGCATCCTTGCTATGGATCAAATTTCCTTCTGTAAATTTCCTCTATGCGTCTATCTTTGTTCTTCTCTTCTTTCCTCCTCCTTGCTCTGGGCCTTTTCTCCCCACTTTGCACTATTTCTCGAGCATGGAGCCCCTGTGCTAAACACGCTACGTGTGTGACCAGGGAGGCCCTCTGTGGGGGAGACTTCCATTTGTGCTCTCCCTTTGGCGCCTTTGGCATGATACTGCTCTGCCTCCCAGCAGTTGGAGCCAAATGGCCAGCTCTGGCCACTCATTGGTTGTAAACGGAAGTGACACATGTCACTTCTAGACCAAAGCATTTAACTGATGGTAGGAGACTCCCAAGACTGTCTTTCCTGCTGCAGCAGTATTGGAGAAGGCCTTGTGTTAAAATGGCAGGACCAAATCCTGGAAGGGGCTCAGGTGACTGAGTCACCACATAGAGGATGGGTGCCCTAAAAAAGCATGTGGACCCATGGTGGATTTGCAAGAAGAAATAAACATTTGTGCATTAAGCCACAGAGCCTTTGGTGTTGCTTATTAACCTAGCATAACCTGGGGCTTCTCTGATGGTCTAGGGCTTAAGATGATGTGTTACCAATGCAGGAGGCCCAGGTTAGATCCCTGGTCAGGGAACTAGATCCCACATGCTTCACCTAAGACATAGCCCAGCCAAAAAGAGAAAACAATAAAAAACACAAAAATAAAACTAGCAAAACCTAGTCTATCCTACCTAATAACCCTCCTTATAGTTAATGGTCAGTCATGCTTGTATTCTCAGAAAATCCAGTGTACCCTTTTCAAGACTTCTCTCCCTTAGCAAAATCTTTGTTTAGGAATTTGTGCTATTAAGTGTTGGGAGTCTGTTTTTCTTAGGGGGTTGGACAGTCCAGTTAGTTTGAGCTTTATTTAGTTAGGATGTAAACAAACCAAAAAACACGGTGACTTAAATAAGATAGAAGTTTCAGATGCTTCTTTCTCTTACACATAAAAGTCTGCACATCAGCAATACAGGTTGAGGAGGTACATCCTGAATATGGGGTTTCCTGTCTGGGTTCACTCTTTCCCACCCAAAACAGAAGATAGGAGGGGCTGGAAAAGAGAAACCCAATCCTTTTAAGCTAAGTGGCCCACATCAGTTCTTGTCATAACTCATGGATATATCCAGCTGCAGGGAGGCTGGGAGACAAAATCTCTAGCTGGGCAGCCTGCTAACACTTGATGGGATATTTCTGTTGCTAAAAGTGAGAAAGGGTACAGGGAGAGAAACCTAGTCCCTTCCATGATCTGTTGTGTTGTCCCGGCAGCGGGGGAGCTCTAGCTATCGTAGAGAAGCTGCCTCGGGCAGAGAAACCATTCCCAAGCACAGTACAGTAAATTCCCTACATACGACCAAGTTCCATTTCAAGAGTGCATTCATAAGTCCAATTTGTTTGTAGGTCCAACAAAGTTAGTCTATGTACCCAACTAACACAATCAGCTGTATAGTACTATATTGGAATAGGTTTATAATACTTTTCACACAAATAATATACCAAAAAAAAAAAAAACCCACAAAAAGAAAACATTTTTAATCTTGCAGTACAGTACCTTGAAAAGTACAGTAGTACAGTACAGCAGCTGGCATACAGAGGCTGGCATCGAGTGAACAGGCAAGAAGAGTTACTGAGAAGAGGAGAGAAAGGAGGTAGGAGATGGTAGAGATGAAGGTTCATCAGAAACAGGAAATGGAGGGCAAGCCACAATCTCACTCACACCTGACGTTGATGGAATGTGTGTTTGCATCTTTGAAAGTTTGCAATTCGAAGGTTTGTATGTAAGGAACTTACCATAACTGGTCCTCTCTGACTTCTACCATCAAATAGACTATTTGGGGTATAGATGATTCCACTTCTCCAGTATAATGTCTCCAACCCAAAAATGGCCAAGTCCCCTAAAGTCATAGTGCCATCCATTTCTTCCCCCAGCCTTGGCCAGGGTGGAAGCCTCCAGCGAGGCTGCCTGACATGAAGGTCACACCAGAGGGTAAGAAGCACTTGTCAGACTGTCTACAAGGAGATAGCCAAGGAGTGATGGGATATGTGGGCCCTGGAGTTAGAATCCCTTGGGGAAAGTATTTCATCTTTACTATCCAGGTTTTGTTATCTGTAAACTGGGACTGTCCTGGTACCAAGTTCATAGGATTGTTGGGATTATTAAAGGAGGTAATGATGTAAATGTGCTTATCATAGTGCTTTAACACCCATTAGCTATGATTGCAGCCCCCATGGTAGGGAGTGACTGGTTCTTTCACACGGAGCTGCTTCTGTAAGGGCAGGTCTCCATTAGAAGGGGGAAAACAACAGGCTCAAGAATGCCCGGTATCCTCAACTTAGAATCACTCTCTCCCATTTCTCATTTATGATTCATACAGAGCAGCCTGCTGGTCCATTTTTGCTCTCATGGTAGCTTTGTTTCAGGGTTCTTCTTGCTCTTTTGTGGCACTGGGCCTTGATTAGGGGACCAGCTTGGGTCTCAGAGAGGAGTTGGCTATGAGTTCATTCCTCCCAGAAGGGTCTCCGAGTGCTTTACACAAAATGATTCTTCTGTTTCCCAAACTTCTCCTGCTCAGGGCATCCTTGAGCTTTGCCACACCAAATTAAAGTCCTGTTACAACTTTTCTCCAGGACTGGCCTGACAATTTGTATAACAAAGAGGAAGTGAGATGATCCCTGCTCCCACCCAGACTAAAATGCGGCTGGCAACTTTTCTGAAAAATAAACCAAAACATAACAACAAGCCATAACACTTTGGTAAGATAACTGGTTGGACCAGTCATTACATAAGTTATTTATTTATTAAAATTATAAGAACTTACTAATTATTAATTAGCCTCCGTGTGGCTCAGCTGGTAAAGAATCCGCCTGCAATGCAGGAGACCTGGGTTTGATCCCTGAATTGGGAAGATACCCTGGAGAAGGGAAAGGCTACTCACTTCAGTATTCTGGCCTGGAGAATTCCATGGACTGTATAGTCCATGCAGAGAATCGGACACGACTAAGCGACTTTCACTTTTATTAGTTAGTGATGCTTGCTTCTAAGATTTGAAAAGATGGATGACTTCTTTCAAGTCACATAAAATGCACAGTTACAGGGTATAACTCTTTGACTGTTCTTTTAAAAAATTATTTAAATTGGAGTATAGTTGCTTTACAGTGTTGTGTTGGCTTCTGCTGTGCAAAAATGCGGATCAGCTGTAAGTATACATATCTCCCCTCCCTCCTGAGCCTCCCCCCTTACACACATCCCATCCCCTCCATCCCTCTAGGTTATCACAGAGCATCACTCTCTGCGCCATTCAGCAGCTTCCAACAAGCTTTCTCTCTCACATGTGTTAGATGCTCAGTCGTGTCCGACTCTGCGACCCCATAGACTGTAGTGTGTACAAGTCAATGCTACTCTCTCCATTCGTCTCCCCTCCTCCCTTCCCTGTGTCCACAAGTCGGTTCTCTTACCTAAGTTTTATCTCATGTGATAGCAAACCTGTGAGGTTGGCATCCTTAGAGCCAAATCCATTTAAGTCCAAAATATCACCTTGCTCTGGTCATTAACCTATTTAGGCAAAACTAATAGAAGGGAAAGAAGACAACTTTACATCCATCAGAGCTGATTTTTGAGAAACATTCTGAGATAGGGTTCTTACAGATGCAACTGACGAACTCAAATGCAATTGGGTTAAAGAAAATCTGCAGCTTCATTGGCTCAGTAATGGTGAAACCCAAGGGACTCTTCAAACAGAGCTGGATCCAGCTGCTTAGATGCTGTCACTAGAGCTGTGTCTTCTTTTCTTTCTTTTTTTTTTGGCTGTAGTTCCTGGTTTATGAGATCTTAGTTCCCTGACCAGGGATGGATCCAGGGCCCCCTGCAGTGGAAGCCTGGAGTCTTAACCACTTGGACTGCCAGGGAAGCCTCACCTGTTTGTTTTGTTTTTCTTAACCTCTGTTCTCTCTGTGTTGGCTTCCTTTCCAGGCCCACCCTCTCTTCAGGCTACTGGCTTCCAGCCCAGGAGAAAGAGAGTCTCTTTCCTGATAGCTTCAGAGGAAGTCCAAGGTCAGCAGCCCATTGGCTCATTGAGTCTTGATGAACCCATGTGGGCCTTGTACCCATCCCAGAAGCTGGAGGGGGTTGGGAGAGAGTGTGCAGAAATTGGAAGGATGGTTCCCCAAAGGAAAGTTGCTATGCCATTACTAGAAGGTTAAAGCAAAATCCACAGATGACCCTGTAGTGCCTATAAAAGTTGGAATGAGGAGAGGTTATATTTTGACTCCCTGCAATATAAAGTGAATTTCTCTCAATATCTCTAATTCAGGGATTCTCACTCCTGGTTGTACTTTGGGCTTAAAAATCCTGATGCTTGGGACACATCCTCAGTTCAGTTCAGTCGCTCAGTTGTGTCCGACTCTTTGCGACCCCGTGGACTACAGCATGCCAGGCCTCCCTGTCCATCACCAACTCCAGGAGTTCACCCAAACCCATGTCCAATGAGTCGGTGATGCCATCCAGCCATCTCATCCTCTGTCGTCCCCTTCTCCTCCTGCCCTCAATCTTTCCAAGCATCAGGGTCTTTACAAATGAGTCAGCTCTTCATGTCAGGTGGCCAAAATATTGGAGTTTCAGCTTCAACATCAGTTCTTCCAATGAACACCCAGGACTGATCTCCTTTAGGATGGACTGGTTGGATCTCCTTGTAGTCCAAGGGAATCTCAAGAGTCTTCTCCAACACCATAGTTCAAAAGCGTCAATTCTTTGGCACTCAGCTTTCTTCATAACCCAACTCTCACATCCATACATGACTATTGGAAAAACCATAGCCTTGACTAGATGGACCATTTGTTGACAAAGTAATGTCTCTGCTTTTTAATATGCTGTCTAGGTTGGTCATAACTTTCCTTGCAAAGAGTAAGTGTCTTTTAATTTCATGGCTGCTTGACAAAGGAGGCAAGAATATACAATGGAGAAAAGACAATCTCTATAATAAGTGGTGCTGGGAAAGCTGGTCAACCACTTGTAAAAGAATGAAACTAGAACACTTTCTGACACCATACACAAAAATAAACTCAAAATGGATTAAAGATCTAAATGTAAGACCAGAAACTATAAAACTCCTAGAGGAGAACATAGGCAAAACACTCTCCGACATGAATCACAGCAGGATCCTCTATGACCCACCTCCCAGGATATTGGAAATAAAAGCAAAACTAAACAAATAGGACCTAATTAACATTAAAAGCTTCTGCACAACAAAGGAAATTATAAGCAAGGTGAAAATACAGCCCTCAGAATGGGAGAAAATAATAGCAAATGAAGCAATGGACAAAGGATTAATCTCAAAAATATACAAGCAACTCCTGCAGCTCAATTCCAGAAAAATAAATGACCCAATCAAAACGTGGGCCAAAGAACTAAACAGACATTTCTCCAAAGAAGACATACAGATGGCTAACAAACACATGTAAAGATGCTCAACATCACTCATTACCAGAGAAATGCAAATCAAAACCACAATGAGGTTCCATTACACACCAGTCAGAATGGCTGCTATCCAAAAGTCTACAAGCAATAAATGCTGGAGAGAGTGTGAAGAAAAGGGAACCCTCTTACACTGTTCGTGGGAATGCAAACTAGTACAGCCGCTATGGAAAACAGTGTGGAGATTCCTTAAAAAAGTGGAAATAGAACTGCCATATGACCTAGTAATCCCACTTCTGGGCATACACACTGAGGAAACCAGAATTGAAAGAGACGCGTGTACCCCAATGTTCATCGCAGCACTGTTTATAATAGCCAGGACATGGAAGCAACCTAGATGCCCAGTGGTAGATGAATGGATAAGAAAGCTGTGGCACATATACACAATGGAATATTACTCAGCCATTAAAAAGAATACATTTGAATCAGTTCTAATGAGGTGGATGAAACTGGAGCCTATTAAACAGAGTGAAGTAAGTCACAAAGAAAAACACCGATATAGTACACTAACGCATATATATGGAATTTAGAAGATGGTAATGATAACCCTGTATGCGAGACAGCAAGAGAGACACAGATGTATTGAACAATCTTTTGGACTCTGTGGGAGAGGGCAAGGGTGGGATGATATGGGAGAATAGCATTGAAACATGTAAACTATCATATGTGAAATGAATCGCCATTCCAGGTTCGATGCATGATACAGGATGCTCAGGCCTGGTGTACTGGGATGACCCAGAGGGATGGGATGGGGAAGGGAGGTGGGAGTGGGGTTCAGGAAGGGGAACACATGTACACCCATGGTGTATTCAAATCAATGTATGGCAAAACCAATACAATGTTGTAAAGTAAAATCAATAAATTAATAATAATTTAAAAAAGCTAAACAATTGATTTCCTGTATAGTACAAGGAACTATATTTGATATCTTGTAATAACCTATAATTAAAAATAATCTGAAAAAGATTATGTGTATAAATACAAAAATGTTAAAAATAATAATAATTTCATGGCTGCAACCACCATCTGCAGTGATTTTGGAGCCCCAAAAAATAAAGTCTGACACTGTTTCCACTGTTTCCTGATCTATTTGTCATGAAGTGATGGAACTGGGTGTCATGGTCTTAGTTTTCTGAATGTTGAGCTTTAAGCCAACTTTTTCACTCTCCTCTTTCACTTTCATCAAGAGGCTCTTCAGTTCCTCTTCACTTTCTGCCATAACGGTGGTGTCATCTGCATATCTGAATTTACTGATATTTCTCCCGGCAATCTTGATTTCAGCTTGTGCTTCTTCCAGCCCAGCGTTTCTCATGATGTACTCTGCCTATAAGTTAAACAAGCAGGGTGACAATATACAGCCTTGACGTACTCCCTTTCCTATTTGGAACCAGTCTGTTGTTCCATGTTTAGTTCTAACTGTTTCTTCCTGACCTGCATATAGGTTTCTCAAGAGGCAGGTCAGGTGGTCTGGTATTCCCATCTCTTTCAGAATTTTCCACAGTTTATTGTGATCCACGCAGTCAAAGGCTTTGGCATAGTCAATAAAGCAGAAATAGATGTTTTTCTGGAACTCTCTTGCTTTTTCGATGATCCAGTGGATGTTGGCAATTTGATCTCTGGTTCCTCTGCCTTTTCTAAATGCAGCTTGAATATCTGGAAGTTCACGGTTCACATAATGCTGAAGCCTGGCTTGAGAATTTTGAGCATCACTTTACTAGTGTGTGAGATGAGTGCAATTGTGCGGTAGTTTGAGCATTCTTTGGCATTGCCTTTCTTTGGGATTGGAATGAAAACTGCCTTTTTTCAGCCCTGTGGCCACTGCTGAGCTTTCCAAATTCATTGGCATATTGAGTGCAGCACTTTCACAGCATCATCTTTCAGGATTTGAAATAACTCAGCTGGAATTCCGTCACCTCCACTAGCTTTGTTAGTAGTGATGCTTCCTAAGGCCCACTTGACTTTGCATTCCAGGAGGTCTGGCTCTAGGAGAGTGATCACACCATCATGATTATCTGGGTCATGAAGATCTTTTTTGTACAGTTCTTCTGTGTATCCTTGCCACCTCATCTTAATATCTTCTGCTTCTGTTAGATCCATACCATTTCTGTCCTTTATTGAGCTCATTTTTGCATGGAATGTTCCCTTGGTATCTCTAATTTTCTTGAAGAGATCTCTAGTCTTTCCCATTCTGTTGTTTTCCTCTATTTCTTTGCATTGATCGCTGAGGAAGGCTTTCTTATCTCTCCTTGCTATTCTTGGGAACTCTGCATTTAGATGCAGATATAAATCTTTCCTTTTCTCCTTTGCTTTTGACTTCTCTTCTTTTCACAGCTATTTGTAAGGCCTCCTCAGACAACCATTTTGCCTTTTTGCATTTCTTTTTCTTGGGGACGGTCTTTTTTTGTTTTTGTTTTTATTAGTTGGAGGCTAATTACTTCACAACATTTCAGTGGGTTTTGTCATACACTGATATGAATCAGCCATAGAGCTACATGCACTCCCCATCCCGATCCCCCCTCCCACCTCCCTCTCCACCCGATTCCTCTGGGTCTTCCCAGTGCACCAGGCCCGAGCACCTGTCTCATGCATCCCACCTGGGCTGGTGATCTGTTTCACCATAGATAATATACATGCTGTTCTTTCGAAACATCCCACCCTCACCTTCTCCCACAGGGCTCAAAAGTCTGTTCTGTACTTCTGTGTCTCTTTTTCTGTTTGCATATAGGGTTATCGTTACCATCTTTCTAAATTCCATATATATGTGTTAGTATGCTGTAATGTTCTTTATCTTTCTGGCCTACTTCACTCTGTATAAGGGCCTCCAGTTTCATCCATCTCATTAGGACTGGTTCAAATGAATTCTTTTTAATGGCTGAGTAATATTCCATGGTGTATATGTACCACAGCTTCCTTATCCATTCATCTGCTGATGGGCATCTAGGTTGCTGCCATGTCCTGGCTATTATAAACATTGCTGCGATGAACATTGGGGTGCACGTGTCTCTTTCAGATCTGGTTTCCTCGGTGTGTATGCCCAGAAGTGGGATTGCTGGGTCATATGACAGTTCTATTTCCAGTTTTTTAAGAAATCTCCACACTGTTTTCCATAGCGGCTGTACTAGTTTGCATTCCCACCAACAGTGTAAGAGGGTTCCCTTTTCTCCACACCCTCTCCAGCATTTATTGCTTGTAGACTTTTGGATAGCAGCCATCC